>NC_084556.2:1952500-1955000 GCF_033978685.3 Nerophis lumbriciformis
GGGGCAAAAGGGTGGCTATTTTGAAGAAACTAGAATGTAAAACATGTTTACAGTTATTTCACATGTTTTTGTTAAGTACTTATTGATGCCTCATGATGCCTTCAGTGACAATCTACAATGTAAATAGTCATGAAAATAAAGAAAACCCATTGAATGAGAAGGTGTGTCCAAACTGTATGTCAGTGGTTCTTAAACGTTTTCTTACCAAGTACCACCTCAGAAAAAACCTGGTTTTCCAAGTACCACCGTAATGACCAACATTAAAATGCAGTAGCGTAATAGGCCTAAGTATTCATTAAAAACAAGGCAGATTTTTTTAATTACCAAGCATATTTCATATTTTTTGCACACAGTTTGAATATAGGAAAATAAAACACTGTACTTAAAAAAACGAATCAAACAAAATAATTGCACAGAAAAGTGAAATAAACAGCGTACTAAAAGATATATGAAAACACAGTTTTTAAAGATTAAATAAGAATGTCCTCACTTGTTTGTGTGTTAATTGTTTATTTTGGCGTCGACTGCGGCCTACTGCAGTCGACTTCCATTGAAGGCTAACAAACCTTTGGTAACAGCTCGAGTCACGCTTTTGCAAAATTTAATTAAGTGATTCTTTGGCGTACCACTAAATGGAGCTTGAGAATCGCTGCTATGTATAGTTAGAGCAGGGGTGTCCAAACGTGTAACGTCATGAGTCAAATAAGGAATCTTGCCCGCAATCGTTTTGAAAGACTGCCTTTGATGCTGCCATCTTGTCGCCATCAAGTGGACAATTCACGTCGATGATCTTCAATTATGTTCTTAATAAAATTATGCGCAGCATTACTTATATGACCCAATGCAAACAACCTTCCCAAGTCATGGTGCAAAAAAAATCCAACCAACTATATATATATATATATATATATCAATAAAAGGCTATCGATGCTGTCATCTAGCAAAGCTGAATTTGACCAAGCAACCCCCCCGTACCAAAAAGCCCTTGATGAAAGCGGATACAATTTCACCCTCACCTATGAACCCACGCCAGGAAACCAGCCAAAAAAGAACAGAAAACGAAACGGCATCATCTGGTACAACCCCCCATACAGCAAAAACGTCTCAACGAACATTGGACACAAATTCCTCAATCTGATTGACAAACACTTTCCCAAAGACAACAACCTAAGGAAAGTATTCAACAAGAACAACATCAAATTGAGCTACAGCTGCATGAACAATATACGACAAATCATCTCAAACCACAACAAAACAATTGCAAATGAGCCGTCGACCCCCAGTCAGAACGACTCCAAAACCAACAAAGCATGTAACTGTCGAAAGAAACCTGATTGCCCCCTCAACGGGGGATGCTTACAAACATCAGTTGTCTACCAATCTAAGGTAATACGCAAGGACATTAACACATCCGACACATATGTAGGATTAACCGAGGGTGAATTCAAAACCAGATGGAACAATCACAAGGCTTCTTTCAGGAACAAAAACCTGCGAAATACCACAGAACTCAGCAAACACATTTGGGACCTCAAAGACAATAATGTTGAATATTCAATAACATGGCAAATTCTTGCATCCAGCACACCTTACAATAGTGGTAATAAAAGATGCAACCTATGCTTGAAAGAGAAACTGTTTATTATCTACCGTCCAGACCTGTCATCCCTCAACAAGCGCAGCGAAATTGTAACAACATGCCGCCATAGACGGAAACACCTCCTAGGTAACACATGAACCAATCACCACGCCCCTAGGCCAGCCTGTACCCACCCACTCTGTGCCCTATATAAACCATGGTATGCGAATGCTCCCATTAAAATCTCCTGACGATTGAGGGTACCCCCCTCATGAAACAGGCCTGTAGAGATGAAATAGTCTTGTGATTTTTTTTCCCCACACATACATATATATATATATATATATATATATATATATATTGTATATAGATGTATACTGTATATATATGTATATGTATATATATATATATATGTATATACATATATATACTATATATATGTACTGTATATATATATATATATACTATATATATATATATATATATCGTCTGATTCTATATATGTATACTGTATATATATATATATATATATATATATATCGTCTGATTCTGATATATATATATATATATATATATATATATATATATATAGTACATATATGTGTGTATATATATATATATATATATATATATATATATATATATATATATACTGTATATATGTATGTATATGTATATATATATGTATATGTATATATATGTGTATATATATATATATATATATATATATTTTTTTTTTTTTCTTTTCTTCCATGCAGTCGCTTTCGACCCTCTACCAAATTTAGCCCAATGCAGCCCCCAAGTCAAAAAGTTTGGACACCCCTGAATAAGATTAATAATATAAACAATGATGTGTAATGAACATATTGCACATTAAATAAGTAGTACTTGGTTTCAATACAATTTTACAATATATTTCAC
>NC_084556.2:1960000-2037500 GCF_033978685.3 Nerophis lumbriciformis
CGCCAACTCCCCATAGAAAATCTGTGGGGTATTGTGAAAAGGAAGATGCAGAATGCCAGACCCAAAAACGCAGAAGAGTTGAAGGCCACTATCAGAGCAACCTGGGCTCTCATAACACCTGAGCAGTGCCAGAAACTCATCGACTCCATGCCACGCCGCATTAACGCAGTAATTGAGGCAAAAGGAGCTCCAACCAAGTATTGAGTATTGTACATGCTCATATTTTTCATTTTCATACTTTTCAGTTGGCCAACATTTCTAAAAATCCCTTTTTTGTATTAGCCTTAAGTAATATTCTAATTTTGTGACACACGGAATTTTGGATTTTCATTTGTTGCCACTTCAAATCATCAAAATTAAATGAAATAAACATTTGAATGCATCAGTCTGTGTGCAATGAATAAATATAATGTACAAGTTACACCTTTTGAATGCAATTACTGAAATAAATCAAGTTTTTCAAAATATTCTAATTTACTGGCTTTTACCTGTAGTCTACTAGAAGCTAGCAGCTACACAACAGCTAAGCACACAATAGCACACAATCTAGACATACGTGATAAGTGTCCTTAATTGAACAATATTGCAGTCAAAAACAGCACAATTGTCAAGTTAAACAAGTGTCGAATCGCAGTTTTTATTTATAATGAAATAAATGAATACAAACAAATGTAGGCTGCACTTGATAGTAGATGTTAAATGAGTTGAAATGATTTAGTTGGGTCAAAAAAGCTGGCACAAGTGGCAAAAAAGACTGAGAAAGTTGAGGAATCAAACACTTATTTGGAACATCCCACAGGTGAACAGGCTAATTAGGAACAGGTGGGTGCCATGATTGGGTATAAAAGCAGCTTCCATGAAATGCTCAGTCATTCACGAACAAGGGTGGGGCGAGGGTCACCACTTTGGAACAAATGTGTGAGGAAATTGTTTAAGAACGCCATTTCTCAACCAGCTATTGCAAGGAATTTAGGGATTTCACCATCTACGGTCCGTAATATCATCAAAAGGTTCAGAGAATCTGGAGAAAGCAGCTAGGCTGAAAACAAACATTATATGCCCGTGACCTTCGATCAAAAACGGACATCAGCGTGTAAAGGATATCACCACATGGGCTCAGGAACACTTCAGAAACCACTGTCAGTAACTACAGTTGGTCGCTACATCTGTAAGTGCAAATTAAAACTCTACTATGCAAAGGGAAAGCCGTTTATCAACAACACCCAAAAACGCAGCCGGCTTCGCTGGGCCAGAGCTCATCTAAGATGGGCTGATGCAAAGTGGAAAAGTGTTCTGTGGTCTTGACGAGTCCACATTTCAAATTGTTTTTTGGAAACTGTGGACGTTGTGTCCTACGGAACAAAGAGGAAAAGAACCATAGGCGCAAAGTGTAAAAGGCAGCATGTGTGATGGTATGGGGGTGTATTAGTGCCCAAGACATGGGTAACTTACACATCTGTGAAGGCGCCATTAATGCTGAAAGGTACATACAGGTTTTGGAGCCATCCAAGCAACGTTATCATGGACGCCCCTGCTTATTTCAGCAAGACAATGCCAAGCCACGTGTTACAACAGCATGGCTTTGTAGTAAAAGAGTCTGGGTACTAGACTGGCCTGCCTGTAGTCCAGACCTGTCTCCCATTGAAAATGTGTGGCGCAATATGAAGCGTAAAATACCCCGGACTGTTGAACAATTTAAGCTGTACATCAAGCAAGAATGGGAAAGAATTCCACCTGAGAAGCTTGTTAAAAGAGTTTTGTTAAAAGGAAAGGCCATGTAACACAGTGGTAAAAAAAATGCCCATGTGCCAACTTTTTTGCAATGTGTTGCTGCCATCAAATTCTAAGTTAATGATTATTTCCAAATAAAAATTACGTTTCTCAGTTCCAACATTAAATATCTTGTGGTGGTGGTTCTCCCCGTGACTGCGTGGGTTCCCTCCGGGTACTCCGGCTTCCTCCCACCTCCAAAAACATGCACCTGGGGATAGGTTGATTGGCAACACTAAAATTGGCCCTTAGTGTGTGAAAGTGAGTGTGAATGTTGTCTGTCTATCTGTGTTGGCCCTGCGATGAGAGGGCGACTTGTCCAGGGTGTACCCCGCCTTCCAAAGGTGGGACCAAGTCATTGTTTTGCAAGTCACAAGTAAGTCTCAAGTCTTTGCCCTCAAGTCCGAGTCAAGTCCCGAGTCAAGACAGGCAAGCCCCGAGTCAAGTCCAAAGTCAAGACTGGAAAGTCTCAAGTCAAGTCCTAATTCCTGCATTTTGAGTTTCGAGTCCTTTCAAGTCCTTTTAACCACAGACTAATATATTAACACAGATTGTGTATGCTTTTCAAACGCTGTATTTATTTATTAAAACAAGTGCATTTTAAATTGCAGGAAAGAAAATTGTGCTGACATTGCACTTTATAATAGCACTATTAACCAGTCATTTGAAACATTAACTCATTCCTTTACAGAACAAACACATTGAAAAATAAAGTGCAAATGTACTTATTTGTACAAAAGTGTTAACATTGAAAAAACATGACATACACGTGAACATAACAAAAAAGTTGTACTTTTTATATGTCAGGGCCCTATGCTGCATTGCATTTGCAAAAGACCAAATTAGCCAAGAGTCTGTCAGTCATTTGTGCACGATGGGGGCGTAGTATGATGCCACCATGGCTGAAAACTCGCTCCACTGGAGCACTGGAGGCAGGCACTGCCAAGACTCTCATGGCCACTCGGAACAGTGAAGGAAGAGTCTTCATGTTCAATGCCCAGAACAAAAGGGGGGAGAGAGTTGTTTTGGGTTGGTGCACTACTTGTAAGTGTATCTTGTGTTTTTTATGTTGATTTAATTAAAAAAAGAAAAAAAAAAATATTTCTTGTGCGGCCCGATACCAATCGATCCACGGACCAGTACCGGGCCGCGGCCCGGTGGTTGGGGACCACTGAGGTAAACAACCAACAGTATGTCAGAAAGCTAGCTAAAACGGTACACATTCATAATATAGTATACATTTTAACTGACCTTTATTTGACTATTTTTGTCTTTTTTTAGGTGGCTAAAATACGCGGTGCTGCTGACCGCCGTCTAACGTTACGTGTGATATATTGACTAACGTAACCCTGCTTAAAAAAAATCACTGAACAAAAAGTATGAATAAGGTAGTGAACTGCAACAGATTCCCGTGTTTGCAATAACGTTATAACGTTAGCAGTGAGTTTACAGCCTCACTGATTTAACTACACAGCAAATAAAAGTCACGTTACTTAGCCAATAAACGTTATCTTACATTCAAAACTTACCGTTCTTTGTGCAACTTCAAATGCCGGACGAAGTTGGAAGTTGTTGCCTCTCCATCAGTCATTTTGGAACCGCATGTGTTGCATACTGCAAACCGTTTTGTGTTCACCACCTCGTAATTTTTATACCCAAACAAAATTATTTTAGGTATCATTTTTTGTTCACTGGCGTGTGGTTTGGACATGTCTTCTTCGTTGGTTGTCCTGCAATTTGATTGGATGAATGCTGTGTGATGAAAACAAAGTAGATGTAATTTGATTGGCTGTTGTACTGAGAGCACACCAGCTGACACACGCAACGCTGATAGACAAGTACACAATGAAAAATACGGAGCGCTCCCGAATAACTTTTTCATCTTTGGGTTTTGGGGAAAGTAGCAAGTCATGTCAAGTCATGTCAATTGAAAAGGCTCAAGTCCAAGTGAAGTCACAAGTCATTGATGTTAAAGTCTAAGTCGAGTTGCAAGTCTTTTTACATTTTGTCAAGTCGAGTCTAAAGTCATCAAATTCATGACTCGAGTCTGACTCGAGTCCAAGTCATGTGACTCGAGTCCACACCTCTGCCGCCTTCCGCCCGAATGCAGCTGAGATAGGCTCCAGCACCTCCCCGCCACCCCGAAAGGGACAAGCGGTAGAAAACAGATGGATGGATGGTCTTTGCAGTCAATTCAATTGAATATAAGTTGAAAAGGATTTGCAAATCATTGCATTCTGGTTTTATTTACTATTCACACAACGTGCCAACTTCACTGCTTTTGGGTTTTGTATTACGACATCATTAAAAAAAATCATCACATAATTTCCAGGAGTTCAAAAAAGGCTCCACTTGGCTCCACTTTTGATGAAAAGTTCCTGTGGTCTGGCACTCTCACCAGACACGATGTTTGTAGACTGAAATTAATAGAGACATTTTGTTTTTCTTTTCTTTTCTGTCTGACTCGGAAGCTCGGACGAACCTCCGAAACACTTTGCTGCTCGTTTTGAGCAAAACAAAAAAGACGAGAAAACGTCCGAGGAATTACGACAACATGGCGTTTGTCTCTTCTCCGTGGTTTTTGATCCTCAGGGACACGCTTCCAATGCCGCTATACATAACAAGCGCGAGTGTTTGTCTGTGTGTTGTCCTTGTCCCTCTCCGTCTTTTTCTCCGTTTCTCGTCCGCTGTCTGTCCTCTCTCCAGGTCTCCTCGGTGAGAGGACGTCGTGGCGAGGCCTGCAGGAAAGACGCCTGGCGTCCTCCCAGACGCTTTTTTTCCCCCCCTTGTCCACGTTATCGCCTCTTTCTTCGTCCTGTCCTTTTACACGTCTTCATAGGATATCAGATTCAAACTCCTTCTGTAATATTCCTTCATGTAAACTTTATATAGAAACACAAAATAGGGACTTTTATCAGGGATGGTTGTGGAGACAATGCTAAAGAAACTACTTTGAATGTATGCTGGCGCCTCCTACTGGACATTTGTTGCATATTTTCTTCGTCACGTTGGAAAATGTTAAAGGGGAATTGCACTTTTTGAGGCCTATTATTTTCACCACCAGATGGCAGTATAAGTGTCCACATAAGTGGCCATAAGACCCCAATTCAGTAGTGTACACAATTTTGGAAATAAGAGCTAAAAGGTGCTGTCCACGCATGTGGCCAACTAAGCCTTTAATTAAAGATGTAGATAATGGGTTTCACTATGTAAAGCTCTTTGAGTCTCTCGAGAAAAGCGCTATATAAATATAATTCACTTCACTTACAGCGTATATATATAAAATAGAACAATTGCATACAATTGTATAACAATGTCATGAGGTGAATCCCGATACATTTTTATTCATAAATTATTCACGGTTATAAGCGGTCCTCTTAGGGCAGCCATAAATGCGATGTGAAAATGAAACTTACATTTTTGAGCCTGAACATAAGGAGGATGAGCTACAAGTTTTAGAAGCTGAGCGATAAGCAGTATTGCTGAGTTCTAAACAAGATACACAAACTACGAATGTAATTAAAAAATCACTTACTGTACAATGTCTGCTCTCACTGGGATGATTTATCGATGAAGAGTTAAGCATAATCCTCACGAAGGGTGAGAAGAAAAAAAAATGCCGCAAACGAGCGTTATTTTTCCGTGTTTTCTCGCCATCTCCGGGTCTGAGTTGGATGTCAAAGTTGAAAACCTTCTACTGTCCAGGTGAGAGGCATGGTTTATCATCTAGAATGAACTTTCGCCAACTCCGAGGCGATGCAGCAGCTCACCGGCTCAATATGTCAATATAGCAACAATGTATTGTTTTGTTTATTTGAAGGACAACGTGCAGTTACATTAAGAAGATGGCTGCACCAGATTTAGCACAATGCTAATTTCCATCCGAAGTCCTTTTATGGTGCATCTAACGTCCACGATACAATTACACAGGATTGAAAATACACAACAATATTAGAATTACACAATGATAAACAATTTAAAATGCAAGTGCAATACATAGTGGGTATTTCAATTACAAATCAGTGGGCGGTCAAGCTTCATTTAAAGTGCAGCAGTTAGCGCTCTGTTTTCACGGCGCCGCTAAAAGTAGTCCCTCTGCGTTAGCGATTACAACAACAATATTGGTAATACTTGTGTAAGCGTTGTATACTTGCGGTCTCACAGATTCACACGCTGGAAGCCAGTTGCGCAGAGTCGACAGGGTTTTAATGGTTTTTTACAGCTCTCCAATAGCTACGTTCGTTTAGACTTTTCAGTCGCTCCAAACCTCCTGTTAAAGACAACAGATGATTAGATTAACACGTACCACCTGTGAAATCTCCCGCCAGCTGTGTCTCGCCGCCAGCACATGCCCCTCCCCTGCCCGATGGTGCCCTCCCTCAGCACCATGGACAGCGGCGGTGACTTTTTCTCCAACAGACAGCGCTGGCTACATCTCCCCCCCACAACTTCGTTAATATTCAGGTCTATAGAGTATTGTTGGCGGTTTTTTTTTAAAGCGTTTTATGGACGGAATATTAGCCGCCTCTTACTTGCCGTATTTTACGAGTTAGAATGCATAAAACAAACAGAAAAACATGTGTTCTTGTCTTACATAGGGATTCCAAAAAGAGTGCAGTTGTCTTTTTAAATCGATTTTTTTCGATGTTGCGATATTTCTGTTTTCTGTGGCTATCGTCACACTTATGGGGCGCTGGACATTTCCTGTAGATAAGGGGGAAAGAATGGCAGATTCTGATTGGATTTCTGTCAGTTTGATGTGTTGCACATGCTGCACAAGCAGAAATAGGAAGTGATTGGACGCAATCATTAGCTGTCACTTGAGTCATAATGCAGTATTATTATTATTATTATTGTTATTACGCTGCATTTTAGTTACCAGTGAGGCTTATCAGCTGCAATCTCAGGGCAGCGCTGTAAAGAGAAATGTTTGTGTCACCCATCTTGACACTTCCCAGATTTATTCTCTGACTTCCCTGGGCTTTGACTACACGTGATTTATTGCTCCTGTTAAAATGTAAATAAGGCCGGTGGGTTGGGGGTAAAACAAGCGCACCTCCTCGCATGCCGACGGCGGTCTCGCGTGCTTTACGGGAAGGAGGAAGACGTCCAATTAGAATTCGATCGCTTTTGAAAAATGTATTCCGCGTGCAGGAAAGTAAACATTTTTACAAAGTAAAATTGAAATAGAAAAGGCTGCCATCAGTCATGGCGACATTTGTGGCAGACGCTCGCCTCCTTGGGGGTCACATGGTCTGCATAACATAACCTTTTTTCCAATCCACAGAACTAAACCGCTAAGGTCGATTTAGAAAAAAAAATTGAAGGTGCAAAGTTGGGAAATTTAATTCAATTTAATTATTAGTTATTAATTAATTAAATATAAAATATATTAAAATCATAAAGTACAAAAAAAAAATATGTTAATAAAATAAGAGCTTAAAATAAATGTTTTTTTTATTATTTAAAATAAATATTGATTTTTGAAAAATATAAGCTGCACTTTAAAGTATTTCAAAAGTAATTACTTAAAATTAAATTTAAAATATAGGAAGTAAAAAATAGGGCTCTGAGTGAATTATTAATAAAAAAATGTGGTAACACTTTAGTATGGGGAACATATTCCAAGTAACAAATACTTAATTTAGAGTTATTTGGTTAGGGTTAGAAGGTTAGGGTTAGAGTTAGGGTTAGGGTTAGGGTTAGGGTTAGGGTTGGTAACGGTGAATTTGTTCCCCATACTAAAGTGTTACCAAAAATGTAATCGTATTAATAGTAAATACAAGGTATTTTATCAAATATATTTAAATATCAACAAATGTGAGCAATACTTGAAAATAGAAAATAATTAGTTCCATAGCTAAATTAAAGACACTATAGGATAAATGTGACACTCACTGGTGACAATGAACCTTTCCATTTACCTCAATTATTTTTCTTCTTCTTGTTGTTGTTGTTTTTATTCAGTGACACTTCTCTGTATGTTTGTGATTTTCATTTTTGTTGTTACTTTTTTTCCCCCTCTTTTCGTCAGTTAGTGTGATTCTCTATATATTGTGGTGAAGAGGAAGGCAGTACATTGCTACCCACTGTGACTGAAATGTAGGACGGGAGGTGGGAGGGGGTGTTATTATTTTACTTTTATTATTTTTTTTGTCATTCTTTTTTTGTTGTTGTTGTATTTTTATTTTTTTTGTATTTTTTGGGGGGTGGGGGACAAAAAAAAAGGTCTGTTTTCTCAGTATCTGTATTATGATTTCCCTATCAAATTAATAGATAAATATTAAGTACCCGTATCATGATTTCCCTATCAAATGAATAGATAAATATTAAGTACCTGTATTATGATTTCCCTATCAAATGAATAAATAAATAAATAAAATTGTGTAAATTAGCCAATTTAAAAACCACCAGTGAACCAAACCTAAGGTGCCTGGATGGGTATGTTATTTTTTACTTCCAATTCTGTACCTGTTGTAGTTGTTTACCCATTAAATTTGGTTAATTTATATTAAATGTAAATTATATTAAAATGATAAAGTACAAACAATTTATGTTTAGTACATTAGGGTTTAGAATTAGTGAGTTATTCTGTTCATTATTTAAAAATAAATAATGATTATTTAAAAATGTAAGAGTACAGTCTAAAGTATTTTACAATTATTTACTTAAAATGACATTTAAAATATAGAGAAGGTTAAGGTGCAAAGTTGGGAAAATTAATTATTTTGTGATATATGAAAATTATTTTAAAAAATAATGACAATTTTCTTTTTATAATGAATTACCACAACAAATATTGAAAAAGTGACAAAAATAAAAAATGATATTAATATAAAATGATGTCGCAAAAAAAAAAAAAAAAATTGGCGTCCTGTTTTGTAAACACAGTCCATCTATGTGGCAAGACTAAACTTTTGTCCCAACTTCCGATATCAATATTGATCTGATATGATATCAGCACAAATCATACATACTTTATATATACATGTTATTTCGTAGGGTGGAATGTTAGAAATTGTTTGATTACAGGTTGTATATCTTTTATTATTGAATGTATCAAATGTAATGAATATGTAATGGACCACAATGGAAATAAGCCTTTTGGCTTTTTGTGCCAACCATTTGCCTTTTTAAAGCATTACATGGATTCAATTCTTTAAGATGTCAATAAACTTCTCTCAGTCAAAAAAATTGTTATTCATAATTTTTCCAATATCACCATTTTTTTTTAAAATGTTTTTCTTTGTACCACAATTTGTTAATCATTTGTAGATTTGTGGTTTACATTGTTTATAATCCGGATACATGCAAATATCCTATTTTAGAAAAACGATTTCACCATTTTAGATTTACTATTCATATGTATTCCTTGTGTGGCGTTTTCAGTTAGCCTGTTAGCATCTCGGGGCCATCATCACATTTGCTTTTCCCCACCCGCTCCTCCACTTTTGCAGGCGCGTCGGGCGGCGGCTCGGGCCTGAGCACGGGCGCCATAGTGGGCATCCTCATGGTGGTCTTCTTCCTGCTCTTGATTGCCGTGGACGTGACGTGTTTCTTCCTCAACAAGTGCGGACTCCTCATGTGCATCGCCGTCAACTTCTGCGGGAAAGCCGGGCCGGGCGCCAAGGGCAAGGACATCGAGGAGGGCAAGGCGGCCTTCACGTAAGACAGTGATTCTCACTTTTTTTCTGTTACAATCTAGTATAATTTGTCTATAAAATTGTTATAAGAACTCCTCTGCATAACATTGTATCCCTATTAGCATTAAAGAAAACAAGAGAAATAACTAATCAAATCAAATCAAATCAACTTTATTTATAGAGCACATTTAAAATTTACCACAGGGGTAGCCAAAGTGCTGTACAATGAGCAGGTTAAAAGATAAAACGAGTACCGAGCAAACACAACACAACACAAACAGAACACGATAAAAAATAAATAATTAAAATAGAATTAATAAAAACATAAAAACAGGATCACAGCAGGTGTATTATGGGGCGCCATTGCAGGATGGATATCACTCAGTGTTAAAAGCCATGGAATAAAAGTATGTTTTTAAGAGAGATTTAAAAACAGGAAGAGAGGAGGCTTGTCTAACACTCAGGGGTAGGTCGTTCCAGAGCTTGGGAGCAGCAACGGCGAAAGCTCTGTCACCTCTAAGCTTCAGCCTTGTGTCAGGGACCGTCAACAGCAGCTGATCGGCTGATCTTAAGGATCGGGTGGGGCAGTAAGGCTGAAGGAGGTCGGAGAGATAGGTTGGCGCGAGGTTGTTTAGACATTTAAAAACAAATAAAAGGAGTTTAAAATGTATTGGGTAACGCACAGGGAGCCAGTGAAGGGACGCTAAAATAGGGGTGATGTGCTCACGTCTGCGGGTCTGTGTTAGCAGACGAGCAGCAGAGTTCTGCACGAGCTGCAGGCGGGCGAGGGAGGCCTGGCTAATGCCAACATACAGGGCATTACAATAATCAAGACGAGTCGAGATAAAAGCGTGGATTAATTTCTCAAGATCATGTCTTGATAGAAGCGGTTTCACTTTCGCTATTTGGCGTAATTGATAAAAGCTTTTTTGAACGACGCTGCTGATTTGTTTTTCGAATTTAAAATCTGAGTCAAACTTTACCCCCAGGTTTGTGACAGAGTCGCTGAGATACGGGGTCAGAGTGCCGAGGTCAACGTTGGGGGAGGGAGAGCGACTTGGACCGAACAACATAACTTCTGTTTTATCTTCATTTAGGCTCAGGAAGTTAGCTGAAAGCCAGACTTTGATGTCGTGCAGGCAGTCAATAAGACGTTGAACCGTGTTATTTTGTGCCATGGGAAAATAAATCTGGCAATCATCGGCATAAAAATGAAATGCAATACTGTACTTCCTAAAAATAGAACCAAGGGGGAGAAGGTAAAGCGCAAATAAAATTGGGGCAAGGATTGAGCCCTGGGGGACCCCATGTGGTAAAGGAGCTGTGGACGACATAAAACTGTCTACTTTTACACAAAAACTCCTGTCGGTTAGGTACGACCGGAACCAGTTGAGGGCGGCGCCCTTAATGCCCACACAGTTCTCAAGACGAGTGATTAAGGTGGCGTGGTCGACGGTGTCGAACGCAGCAGACAGATCTAAAAGCACCAGGACAACATATTTACCAGAATCAGTGGACAGGAGGATATCGTTAAAAGCTCAATTTACCACAAATAATAACTTTATTAAAAAAATGTTTTGCCTGAAATTTAAAAAGAAATCCCTATTCAAACAATAAAAAAATGTTACCGACTTTTTCCGCGTATTCGAGGTTGGGTCGCGGGGGCAGCAGCCTAAGCAGAGAAGCCCAGACTTCCCTCTCCCCAGCGACTCCGACCAGTCTGTGGAACGCTCTCCCTGACCACCTGAGGGCACCACAGACTGTGGATGCTTTTTAAAAAGGCTTAAAAACCCTTCTTTTTGGAAAGGCCTTTTTTTAGATACATGCATACTAGTTTTAGCTATTTGGCTGTTCTAGCTTTTATTTTTTTTTATTTTTTATTATATTTTTATTTTGATACGCTGTAGCACTTTGAGGTTGTTTGCTCAATGTAAAGTGCTTTTTACAAATAAAATCTATTATTATAATTATTATTATTTTTATACTGAAAAATAATATTAAATAAACTCAGTGAATAATAATGAATTCAAATTGATCGGCACCATTAACTCACAGGACAATATTTAAAACACTTTAACCTCCGAAAAAAACAGGAATAAATAGGAATAGAAGCTTTTTTATTTTTTATTTTTTTTATTTTTTGTTAAAATGTGGAACTCGGTTTCGTAGCTTCAAGGAGCACGTTTTGCAGTGCACAGCTTTTTGAAGAGCGCTAATTAGCTAGCGTTATGCTACATACAACTTTCAAAAGTTTGAAAAGTTAGCACTTTATAAACCTGGGTGTGACACACTCAAGGACTTTTTAAATGGTAAGTGACGGAGGGCGGGGCATCGAAATGAAAACAATAACAAGATTTCGGGGCTGTAAATCTCATTTTGAAATGAGCATATCCCCGGCTGGACTACTCAAGTTAAAGTTAAAGTGCCAATGATTGTCACACACACACACTAGGTGTGGCGAAAATATTCTCTGCATTTGACCCATCACCCTTGATCACCCCCTGGTAGGTGAGGGGAGCAGTGAGCAGCAGCGGTGGCCGCACCCGGCAATCATTTTTGGTGATTTAACCCCCAATTCCAACCCTTGATGCTGAGTGCCAAGCAGGGCGGTATAATAGGTCCCATTTTTATAGTCTTTTGTATGACTCGTCCGGGGTTTAAACTCACGACCTACCGATCTCAGGGCGGACACTCTAACCACTAGGCCACTGTGATCAGTTCTAAAGATATTCGAAAAGAACATGATTCATTAATGCCATTTAATGATGACTTGACATCAATTATTACACCACTTCTGTTCAAATGTAATAAACACTTATCCTTCTGTTGTTTGGATACTTTACATTAGTTTTGGGTGATACCACAAATTGGGGTATCGATCCGATACCAAATAGTTACAGGATCATACATTGGACATATTTAAAATCCTCATGGGTCCAGGGACATATTTCCTGAGTTTATAAACATTATAAAAATGAAAAAAATGATAAAAGAGTGTTTCAGTGTTTCAGTGTTTATAGCTCCACCTGCTGTATTTTGTCATGTTTAAAGCCAAAATACGTCTACTCTCCCTCCTCTGTCTTCACACTGTTTCTGCTTGCAAGTGTGTGTGTTGACGAACACAGCATTGTCACACATGTCAATGGGGGGGAAAAAAAGTACAGGTATTTTTCAAAAGCTGTATTGTACCGATATACGTACAACTCTAATATTATACATGAAATATTCTCTTTTTTAACTTGCCACATACTGTCACTTTTACACTTCATGCATCACAAACTGTTGCATCCATCCATTTTCTACTGCTTGTCCCGTTCGGGGGTCGCTGTTTCATTACAAAGCAATAATGTACTTCTTAACCCATTCTCTTTATCTACTATTTATAACGCTTTACATATCGTGTTCGTTTTCAGTATCAGTGCATTAAAAAAAAATCATTGAAGAAAAACTTTCTTCATTATTGGCGCCCAATTGGTTGCTAAATGTGTCTCCTGCCAACAGGAAGGACGAGTCCAAGGAGCCCATTGTGGAGGTGAGAACCGAAGAGGAGCAAACCAAGAACCAGGAAGGAGTTGGACCCACCGAGCCCAACGAGACCACGCCTCTGACAGAACCGGAGTGAGTGACCTTACAGGAAGTCATGTCTTCTTTAATGCCGGCCGTTGGCATGACCCCACGACGCAGAGACGGCAGGTGGCGTGCAAGTAAAGCGGCATTTTGTTATATTAGGGACACAAAGGAGGGCAGTAGTTCACAGGTGAGCAGAAAACAAAAGCAAGGCAAAACATAAAAACGGCACCATGAACATACAACAACGAACCATCATTGCTAAGAAGGCGAGGCTGGCAGATAAACCCTCCTAATTAGTGGTTGGGGACAGGTGTGCCACTTCATCACTGCGCAGGAGCAGGTGTGGAGAATCATCACTCAAGCCAGAGGTCAAATGGCTGGAAAGGAAGTGGAACAAAGAAATAAGAGCGCTGGACAGGAAATGATACCAATAACACAGGAACATGAATCATTAATCAACCTCTCATGAGCGGTCATGACACAAATAGCTCGAAAAAAAGAAAGAAAAAAAAATTATTTTACTGATCACTAACAATGCTATATATACTATATATGCATTTTACTGATCACTAACAATGCTATATATGCATTTTACTGATCACTAACATTGCTATATATGCTACGTATGCATTTTACTGATCACTAACAATGCTATATATACTATATATGCATTGTACTGATCACTAACAATGCTATATATGCTATGTATGCATTTTACTGATCACTAACAATGCTATATAGGCATTTTACTGATCACTAACAATGCTATATATGCTATGTATGCATTTTACTGATCACTAACAATGCTATATATGCATTTTACTGATCACTAACAATGCTATATATGCTATGTATGCATTTTACTGATCACTAACAATGCTATATATGCATTTTACTGATCACTAACAATGCTATATATGCTATGTATGCATTTTACTGATCACTAACAATGCTATATATGCATTTTACTGATCACTAACAATGCTATGTATGCATTTTACTGATCACTAACAATGCTATATAGGCATTTTACTGATCACTAACAATGCTATATATGCTATGTATGCATTTTACTGATCACTAACAATGCTATGTATGCATTTTACTGATCATTAACAATGCTATATATGCTATGTATGCATTTTACTGATCACTAACAATGTTATATATGCATTTTACTGATCACTAACAATGCTATATATGCTATTTAGGCATTTTACAGATCACTAACAAGGCTATTAATGCATTTTACTGATCACTAACAATGCTATATATGCTATGTATGCATTTTACTGATCACTA
The DNA here is from genome assembly GCF_033978685.3 of Nerophis lumbriciformis. NCBI lineage: Eukaryota > Metazoa > Chordata > Actinopteri > Syngnathiformes > Syngnathidae > Nerophis > Nerophis lumbriciformis. Next base: position 1,974,286 of record NC_084556.2, read on the forward strand.
GCAATGCTATATATGCTATATAGGCATTTTACTGATCACTAACAATGCTATGTATGCTATGTATGCATTTTACTGATCACTAGCAATGATATATATGCATTTTACTGATCACTAACAATGCTATATATGCTATATATGCATTTTACTGATCACTAACAATGCTATATATGCTATATAGGCATTTTACTGATCACTAACAATGCTATGTATGCATTTTACTGATCACTAACAATGCTATATATGCATTTTACTGATCACTAACAATGCTATATATGCTATATAGGCATTTTACTGATCACTAACAATGCTATATATGCTATATAGGCATTTGACTGATCACTAACAATGCTATATATGCTATGTATGCATTTTACTGATCACTAACAATGCTATATATGCATTTTACTTATCACTAACAATGCTATATATGCTATGTATGCATTTTACTGATCACTAACAATGCTATATATGCATTTTACTGATCACTAACAATGATATATATGCATTTTACTGATCACTAACAATGCTATATATGCTATATATGCATTTTACTGATCACTAACAATGCTATATATGCTATATAGGCATTTTACTGATCACTAACAATGCTATGTATGCATTTTACTGATCACTAACAATGCTATATATGCATTTTACTGATCACTAACAATGCTATATATGCTATATAGGCATTTTACTGATCACTAACAATGCTATATATGCTATATAGGCATTTGACTGATCACTAACAATGCTTTATATGCTATGTAAGCATTTTACTGATCACTAACAATGCTATATATGCATTTTACTTATCACTAACAATGCTATATATGCTATGTATGCATTTTACTGATCACTAACAATGCTATATATGCATTTTACTTATAACTAACAATGCTATATATGCTATGTATGCATTTTACTGATCACTAACAATGCTATATATGCATTTTACTGATCACTAACAATGCTATATAGGCATTTTACTGATCACTAACAATGCTATCTATGTATGCATTTTACCGATCACTAACAATGCTATATATGCTATTTAGGCATTTTACAGATCACTAACAAGGCTATTAATGCATTTTACTGATCACTAACAATGCTATATATGCTATGTATGCATTTTACTGATCACTAACAATGCTATATATGCTATTTAGGCATTTTACAGATCACTAACAAGGCTATTAATGCATTTTACTGATCACTAACAATGCTATATATGCTATGTATGCATTTTACTGATCACTAACAATGCTATATATGCTATATAGGCATTTTACTGATCACTAGCAATGCTATATATGCTATATAGGCATTTTACTGATCACTAACAATGCTATGTATGCTATGTATGCATTTTACTGATCACTAACAATGATATATATGCATTTTACTGATCACTAACAATGCTATATATGCTATATATGCATTTTACTGATCACTAACAATGCTATATATGCTATATAGGCATTTTACTGATCACTAACAATGCTATGTATGCATTTTACTGATCACTAACAATGCTATATATGCTATATAGGCATTTTACTGATCACTAACAATGCTATATATGCTATATAGGCATTTTACTGATCACTAACAATGCTATATATGCTATATAGGCATTTGACTGATCACTAACAATGCTATATATGCTATGTATGCATTTTACTGATCACTAACAATGCTATATATGCATTTTACTTATCACTAACAATGCTATATATGCTATGTATGCATTTTACTGATCACTAACAATGCTATATATGCATTTTACTGATCACTAACAATGCTATATAGGCATTTTACTGATCACTAACAATGCTATCTATGTATGCATTTTACCGATCACTAACAATGCTATATATGCTATGTATGCATTTTACTGATCACTAACAATGCTTATAAAGGGTGCACAAAAACTGGATTCGCATCCGAATTGCGATTTTCATCTTTCAGGGATAAAAAGGATTTTATAAAAAAATAAAAAATAATTGTGGGTTCATTTTGAACATTTTCCAGGAAAATACTCATCGTTAGCGGGCCTAATCACAAAAATTTGAGCTTTAAAAAGAACGTTTTAGAGTGAATGTTAATTAAGGTCCACATTGCAACATTTACTCATATTTATTAGTACTTTACAACTGCGTTTATTCTTGAGGGTTTAAAATGTACCAATACATTTTTACAATAATGGTAGAATACATTTTTTAATTAATGATTGAAGATTTTTAATGAAATGCTCTTGGATCAGAAATACTTTCTCTTTTAATGTTAGCTTCTTTTTTTTTTTTTAGGAGAAGGTGTTTAAAATGGATGAGACCTTTTACTGTTAATTTTTGTAACAATTACCATGATAGGCTGATTGGCAACACTAAATTGTGTGAATGTTGTCTGTCTATCTGCGTTGGCCCTGCGATGAGGTGGCGACTTGTCCAGGGTGTACGCCGCCTTCCGCCAATGTGCAGCTGAGATAGGCTCCAGCACCCCCCGCGACCCCTAAAAGGCACAAGCGGTAGAAAATGGATGGATGGATGGATGAAAGGTCCACATTGCACAGTCACTTTATCCTGCATTGTTTGTCAAAGTGATGGCACGCTGGCTCCCTCTGGTGGTAATAAAAAAACATTACATTGGAAACATTAACATGGAATATGTATGACATAATTGTACAAATACAAATGTAGAAATTAAAGTTAAGTTAAAGTGCCAATTATTGTCACACACACACTAGGTAGGTGTGGCGAAATTATTCTCTGCATTTGACCCATCACCCTTGATCACCCCCTGGGAGGTGAGGGGAGCAGTGAGCAGCAGCAAAACCAAAGTTGATTGACAGTTGTGTTGTTCTTAACAATTGTGTTGCTAACATTGTGTAGCTTGTTTTGTTTGAGTAGCGCTCACTCTGCCTCCCCCTCCCTTCCTCCACTACCCCCTTTTTTTCTGTTCCTCCCTTCACATTTCTGCCGGTGCCGCCGCCCCTCACCCGTCCACCCACCCTTATCCTTGCCCCAAAAAAAACACAAAAAAACAGGCCCGCCGCCGCCGCCGCCTCCACAGACGCAAACCAGCTCCATTCCGATGCTGCTACTAATTCCGTCGCGGCACACCGCAGCCCGGCGACCCAAGCCTGCCCCCCGAAAAACAGCCCCTCGGCCGAGTCGGGTGAGCGCCGACCCAACGTGGGGCCGCTGGTGGACCTGAGCGACGCTCCCAAAGCTCCTCCCCCCACCGCTCCCTCTGAGGCTTCCGCCAGCCCCCCGGGTCAGGACTCGCAAGTCGACGGCCCGACCCAGGAGCACCCCCCCGGCACAGAGTCCAGCACCGCAAGCACGCCAGTCCAAAATGAGTATGAATATTTGCACTCCCACCATCGCCACTTTGTGTACACTGCGTCTTAAAGGAACATTTACCCTCATTTTCATTTTCTTTTACAATTACCGTATTTTTCGGAGTATAAGTCGCTCCGGAGTATAAGCCGCACCGGCCGAAAATACATAATAAAGAAGGAAAAAAACATATATAAGTCGCATTTTGGGGGGAAATGTATTTGATAAAAGCCAACACCAAGAATAGACATTTGAAAGGCAATTAAAAATTAAAGCTGCAAGCAGCGTTGTTCGGGCCCGCGTATTTGGCAGGTGCTAGTCCTAAGTGTCCCAATACTTTTGTCTACTTTTAGTCTGAAGTGTCCCAAGACTTTTGTCTAGTGTACCTACCTTGTCTGCATTGTGTGGGCACGTTGGTGCTTCCTGCTTTTAAGCAGCCATCTTACAAAAACAGCAGTGCAGCAGCATCAGCGCAGCGGTTCTTTGAAGGCTCATAAAATCAAAACCGGAGCAGTTATAAAAAAAACTGTTCTGTTAATTTATGCACAAGGGTTTAATCTCTCTCCTGTGTTAGTTTGAAGCCGAAACGACAAACGCGCTCAGACGAGATAGTTTTTGAAGGAAGGTGACCGGTTTTTACAAAATAATTGTTTTGAAGGGGGAATAGCAAACTTGCTGTTGATTTTTGCTGGGGGTTGTCAATTTATGAAATGTAGGTCTAAGTGAGACCTACGGAGAGGTTTTTGTTTCATGTCTCTCCGACCTTCCCAGTGGGAGTTACAGGCAGTTTTGTCATTTATGTCTTCCGAGGAGCAGTTTTTTGTGCGTTTTATTCAAAAATTGCTGTAGAGCACAATTTTTAAATTTGGGGTTAGGTTTTTTCATTAGATCACAGTTTTAGCCAGTCCTGATGTGTGTGTTCAGTTTGGTGAGTTTTGAAGCATGTTAAGGGGGTGAAATTACAGCTCAAAGAGGCAAAAGTGACTTTTTTTAGTACTTTTTTGTCTTGAAGGGGGAATTGCCAACTTCCTGTAGATTTTAGCCCGAGAATGTACCATTATGAAAGTTAGGTCTGAGTCAGACCTACATAGAGGATTTTGTTTCATGTCTTTCCGACCTTCCTAGTGGGAGTTACAGGCAGTCTAGTTTTTTTTTTCCTAGGGGGCGCTAGAGCGCAATTTTGATTTTTGCAGTTTGGTTTTTTTATTAAAAGACAATTTTCGCAGGTCCTGATGTGTGGGTCAAATACGGTGAGTTTTGAAGCATGTTAAGTGGGTCAAATTAGTGCTCAAAGAGGCGGCGGAAGAATAATAAAGAATAATATAATAATAATAATAATAAAGAATAAAACCTTAGAAATTCAATAGGTCCTTATGTCCCATTGCATAAGGACTCCCTGTGGGAGTCCTTATGCAATGGGCCATTGCGGGCCCTAATAAATAAAGAATAGTGAACAACAGGCTGAATAAGTGTACGTTATATGAGGCATAAATAACCAACTGGTATGTTAACGTAACATATTATGGTAAGAGTCATTCAAATAACTATAACATATAGAACATGCTATACGTTTACCAAACAATCTGTCACTCCTAATCGCTAAATCCCATGAAATCTTATACGTCTAGTCTCTTACGTGAATGAGATCAATAATATTATTTGATATTTTACGCTAATGTGTTAATAATTTCACACATAAGTCACTCCTGAGTATAAGTCGCACCCCAAACAATGAAAAAAAAAACTGCGACTTATAGTCCGAAAAATACGGTACCGACATTTCACACCATCCTTGGAGAGTTCCCGTATCACTTTCTGGATCCTGTTCTCAAATCTAGCCAGTTTTTGCGTAAAAAAAAACGTTACAAAAATGTCATACTACGAAGAATAACCTCTAACCCAGGGGTGTCAGGAAGGTGACCGGTTTTTACAAAATAATTGTTTTGAAGGGGGAATAGCAAACTTGCTGTTGATTTTTGCTGGGGGTTGTCAATTTATGAAATGTAGGTCTAAGTGAGACCTACGGAGAGGTTTTTGTTTCATGTCTCTCCGAGCATGTTAAGTGGGTCAAATTAGTGCTCAAAGAGGCGGCGGAAGAATAATAAAGAATAATAATAATAATAATAAAGAATAAAACCTTAGAAATTCAATAGGTCCTTATGTCCCATTGCAAAAGGACTCCCTGTGGGAGTCCTTTTGCAATGGGCCATTGCTGGCCCTAATAAATAAAGAATAGTGAACAACAGGCTGAATAAGTGTACGTTATATGAGGCATAAATAACCAACTGGTATGTTAACGTAACATATTATGGTAAGAGTCATTCAAATAACTATAACATATAGAACATGCTATACAATCTGTCACTCCTAATCGCTAAATCCCATGAAATCTTATACGTCTAGTCTCTTACGTGAATGAGATCAATAATATTATTTGATATTTTACGCTAATGTGTTAATAATTTCACACATAAGTCACTCCTGAGTATAAGTCGCACCCCAAACAATGAAAAAAAAACTGCGACTTATAGTCCGAAAAATACGGTACCGACATTTCACACCATCCTTGGAGAGTCCCAGTATCACTTTCTGGATCCTGTTCTCAAATCTAGCCAGTTTTTGCGTAAAAAAAACCGTTACAAAAATGTCATACTACAAAGAATAACCTCTAACCCAGGGGTGTCACACTCATTTTTAGATCGGAGAAAAATCTACTCCCAAGTGGGCCAGACTGGTAAAATCATGGCTAGATAACTTAAAAATAAAGACAACTTCAGATTGTTTTCTTTGTTTAGAAATAGAACAAGCACATTCTGAAAATGTTGTTGGGGGCTATTTACACTTACATGTTGCGGTTAAGAGTATTCTACCTTTATTTGTCGTTATTTATACTTTCTGAATAAATTGTGTGATAATGTTCATCAGCCAACTTATTGGTGTTAATTTTCAATCTATCAAGATAAAAAAATAATATCAAAATCAAATTACAGGATGTTATTTATGTAGTTTGATCATTTTCCTCGACTAATGTACTAACATCATGTTGTTGTTGTTTTTTTTTGTACATATGTAGCATCATCTCCGAAGATACAAAGAATTTTTATTGCGACATCTAGTGGACGCATTTAGAACATCAGTTTATTTCATTCAAAAATGTAGGGCTCATTTTTATACTGAGCAAAGTCATCAAAACTCATCGTACATCTGACACCCCTGCTCTAACCTAACCATACAATTCCAGCTAAGCTTTTTTTTGTTTCGCCCGAGAATCTAGCGCAAGCCAGGGCAATTATTTTGACTCGGGGGGCCACATTTACAGAAAAAAATGTGTCTGGGGGTCGGTATATCTATTTTTAGGAACACTAATTCAAAACCTCACAATAATGTCTGATTGAATGCTTAAAAACGTTATGACAGACCGCCTTAAAAAAACGTAATGGAATTTTTCCATTTTTCTATGAACGATAAAACACTGAATATTGACAAAATATGAACGTCACACCCCCTTTCGATCGACATATTTTACAATGAAGTGAAACGCAACAAACAGTGAAATATGAACGTGAAGGGTTCAAAATAAACCCACCTACAATCTGATATATCTGATATTTGCTGAATTTTCCCCCAGGGATCAATAAAGTACTTTCTATTATATTTGATTATATTCTATGTATCACTAAGTTTTAGAACTTTGTTGTGAAAATCTCCTTCCGCGTCTGTGGAAACACTTCCCGCCCACACTGCTTGGTGCCTCATCTGAGCTGCTGTGACGTAGATTACCATAGTAACTAATTAGATGACCATAGTAACTAATTAGATGACCATAGTAACTAATTAGATTACCATAGTAACGAGTAAATCGTCCATACAGGTAAAAGCCAGTAAATTTGAATATTTTGAAAAACTTGATTATTTCAGTAATTGCATTCAAAAGGTGTAACTTGTACATTATATTTATTCATTGCACACAGACTGATGCATTCAAATGTTTATTTCATTTAATTTTGATGATTTGAAGTGGCAACAAATGAAAATCCAAAATTCCGTGTGTCACAAAATTAGAATATTACTTAAGGCTAATACAAAAAAGGGGTTTTTAGAAATGTTGGCCAACTGAAAAGTATGAAAATGAAAAATATGAGCATGTACAATACTCAATACTTGGTTGGAGCTCCTTTTGCCTCAATTACTGCGTTAATGCGGCGTGGCATGGAGTCGATGAGTTTCTGGCACTGCTCAGGTGTTATGAGAGCCCAGGTTGCTCTGATAGTGGCCTTCAACTCTTCTGCGTTTTTGGGTCTGGCATTCTGCATCTTCCTTTTCACAATACCCCACAGATTTTCTATGGGGCTAAGGTCAGGGGAGTTGGCGGGCCAATTTAGAACAGAAATACCATGGTCCGTAAACCAGGCACGGGTAGATTTTGCGCTGTGTGCAGGCGCCAAGTCCTGTTGGAACTTGAAATCTCCATCTCCATAGAGCAGGTCAGCAGCAGGAAGCATGAAGTGCTCTAAAACTTGCTGGTAGACGGCTGCGTTGACCCTGGATCTCAGGAAACAGAGTGGACCGACACCAGCAGATGACATGGCACCCCAAACCATCACTGATGGTGGAAACTTTACACTAGACTTCAGGCAACGTGGATCCTGTGCCTCTCCTGTCTTCCTCCAGACTCTGGGACCTCGATTTCCAAAGGAAATGCAAAATTTGCATGGTTGGGTGATGGTTTGGGGTGCCATGTCATCTGCTGGTGTCGGTCCACTCTGTTTCCTGAGATCCAGGGTCAACGCAGCCGTCTACCAGCAAGTTTTAGAGCACTTCATGCTTCCTGCTGCTGACCTGCTCTATGGAGATGGAGATTTCAAGTTCCAACAGGACTTGGCGCCTGCACACAGCGCAAAATCTACCCGTGCCTGGTTTACGGACCATGGTATTTCTGTTCTAAATTGGCCCGCCAACTCCCCTGACCTTAGCCCCATAGAAAATCTGTGGGGTATTGTGAAAAGGAAGATGCAGAATGCCAGACCCAAAAACGCAGAAGAGTTGAAGGCCACTATCAGAGCAACCTGGGCTCTCATAACACCTGAGCAGTGCCAGAAACTCATCGACTCCATGCCACGCCGCATTAACGCAGTAATTGAGGCAAAAGGAGCTCCAACCAAGTATTGAGTATTGTACATGCTCATATTTTTCATTTTCATACTTTTCAGTTGGCCAACATTTCTAAAAATCCCTTTTTTGTATTAGCCTTAAGTAATATTCTAATTTTGTGACACACGGAATTTTGGATTTTCATTTGTTGCCACTTCAAATCATCAAAATTAAATGAAATAAACATTTGAATGCATCAGTCTGTGTGCAATGAATAAATATAATGTACAAGTTACACCTTTTGAATGCAATTACTGAAATAAATCAAGTTTTTCAAAATATTCTAATTTACTGGCTTTTACCTGTAAGTGCAGATTCCAACCATTGAAATACTGTGTATAGTTGAAGACTTACGGTCATTAGAAAACAAGACTGCACATCATAATGGCAGCTAAAGTTTCCGTCTTAAAGATCTAAAAGAAATATTTGAGAATGTCCGGCGGGCCAGATTGAAAAGCCTTCATTTGCCGAGGTCTGATCAAGCGTTTATTAGTTTGTACAAAAAAAAGTAATCAGTAAAAAGAAGTCAAACTTTGTAAACTAATACGTCAAAACAATCTACAAGTTTATATCAGTAGTTCTTTTAACTTTTTTCCCCACCACGTACCACCTCAGAAAACACTTGGCTCTCCAAGGACCACCACAGTAACCAACATTGAGATACAGTAGCGTAGTTGGCATAAGTATTCATCAAAAACAAGCCGGCGGTTTGATTTAACAAGTGTATTTAGTATTTTGGCCCACTGTAACATTACACGCATTTCGAACAGTAACACTGTGTTTGAATATAGGAAAATTAAACACTGTACTTAAATAATGAATCGAATTGTCACAGCCTATTACACCAGAGTATGTTAGTATTGTTCCTGTGTGTAGTGTTTTAGTTCCTGTCCTGTGCTTTTATTTTGGTGGACGTAGCTGTGCCTCCCCAATCGCACAGCTACCAGCCCTACCACCAAAATAAAAGCCAAGGAACGGAACTAAAACATTACCCACAGGAAAAACACTGATATACTCAAAATAGGGCACATAATGGTGACACGCGTCATTACAATGTTTAATTAAGTGATTCTTTGGCGTACCACTAGATGGAGCCCACGCGCCACAGTTTGAGAATCACTGGTTTGGATCCGTCGTCGAAATTCGGGGAGTTCTAAGCTAGCTTTTAGCTTTAATTTTCTGATTCTTACGAAAATGTACTCCTACTTTGTACAAAAAAAAATGTGACATATTTTAATTAGCATTGAAAAAAAATTGCATAAAATAAAACAAGTGCTAACAATTTAAACGTTCTAAGCTAATTACTGGGTCTTTTTTTAGTCGCCATTTATCACGAAAATTTTATCAGCTTTACAATAACGTGCTATGGTTAGTACAACGCTAATTCCGAAAAAAAATAATACGCCTTACACACTTTTAAAAAAAAAAACCTCTAAATTCAGGTCGTCCATAGCTAGCTTTAGCATTGTTTCTGACTTTGGTCAGACTTTGTACAAAAACCCAATTATTAGCAAAAAATATATATATCAATAGTAATAAAATGGGGTTAATAGTTAATTGAGTGGAATTCCGAGGTATCTTACGCTTAGAAATGTTACCAAAACGTAATTTCCGTCGACAACGCTAACACAATTTTTTTTGGTTGTGCTATTTTTATAATTCTGTAACACATTTTTGGGGGAAATGTTTCTTTAGGAGTACTTTTAAGGCATTGATGTCTGAGCGCTGGAGATGCTAGCGGTGTACAAGCGTCATCAATTCAGCCGTCCACTAACTCCACCCCTCCACTAACTCCACCCCTCCACTAACTCCACCCCTCCACTAACTCCACCCCTCCACTAACTCCACCCCCACATGTTTGTGTCATCTATTAACCAGCTGCTGCATCCACTCGCTGACTCGCCACCTCACATCCACACTTCTTGTTGTCAACTTTTGTGTCTGTTCTCAATTGTCTGCCTTCAAAAGTCGAAGCTTTTACGATGTCACGAAAAACAAACCGGGGTGTTACGTAAAATACGTCGTTCTGTACCTTTACGACGTAAAAGGCTAAAGTTGTACTGTCACAAGTCTCACGACATTTTTGTGGAAAAATACAACTTGTGCTGTAATCATCGAAACATTGTTGTCGTAAACGTACGGTAAGACGTCTTTTTCGTAACGTTAGGATTTAGGATTCAGAAAATTGCCTAGCACTAAATCTTGTGTTTTCTCCTTTTTGTGTACCGTATTTTCCGGACTGTAAGACTTTTCATTTTCTCAAAACTCGACAGTGCGCCTTATAACCCGGTGTGCTTCATGTACGGAATAATTCTGGTTTTGCTTACCGACCTCAAAGCAATTTTATTTGGTACATGGTGTAATGATAAGTGTGACCAGTAGATGGCAGTCACACATAAGAGATAGACTGCACTATGATGACAATTTGACTCAAGTAAACAACACCAACATTGTATATGTTCCATTGAAAATATAGAACATTACACACGGCGCTCAAGAATCTATCAAAATGTTTTAGTACGACTTTAGTAAGCTTTGAAGCCGCACCGCTTGATGGATTGTCGGCGCATTAAACATAGGAGTATTATTATGGTGTGTGTATAAGGTAAGACATATTATCTGGCGTTTTGTTTTGCAATATTATGCAAAAGCAACTTTTCTTACCTTCTGGTACCTGCTGATCTGTATTTGGGATCTGCATAAATCCTGAAAAATTGCGTGCGTCCGCCTATGTAGTCCGTGCCGACACCGTAGTCGATGAGCTTCTTCTTTTTCTCTGTCTTCTTGTTATGGGACATTAATCCTCCCCTGTTGCCATTTCTAATATAAAGTAGTGTAAAGTTCTTACTTATATCTGTCAGTAGACTCGCCATGAAAGCGCTAAAACATACCGGTATAGTGAGTTTACATTATCCACCCAAGGAACTTTAGTTATTAGAGAGTTCCGGTCGGACGGTTGTGGTTGTTTCCGGATGAGAAGATGCTGCTCCGTTATTGATTGAAGTAAAGTCTGAATGTCATTAAAACAGTTAGCGCCATCTTTTGACACTTCTTCCACTCCCGTCCTTGCACGCTACATCGCTACAACAAAGATGACGGTGAGAAGACGCTGCCGAAGGTGAGTTACGTAAATAAGACCGCCCACAAAACGGCACATCTGGAAGAGACTGTCAGAAAGCGGCTTGAAGATGATCCGTAAAACATCATCCATGCTACATTTTGACCAAATAACCACCATTACATGTTATGTAGACCACAAGGAAGTGTTTTACATTTAGAAAAAATAATAATAATATGACTCCTTTAATGCGCCTTGTAATCCGGTGCGCCTTATATATGAAAAAAACCTGACTCGACCCTATGGTCCAGAAAATACGGTGTATATTTTTTTGACCGTTAGTTAATCTTGACACGCTTTCGGTTGAATTTGTAGATCCTGGAGTCCAGCGTATGAAATAACCTCATAATGAGGCCATAACTCATGCTTTAATTGCCGTTAAATGAACATATTTTTAGACGCCAAATATCCCTTTGAAGATATTTTTAGTCGGATTAATACCCGCCGACCTAATTTTTTTCCCTCCTTTTAATCCTCCGTCGTGAGCTGTTATTTTTAGAGGCGACCACAGCGGCGTTCGAGTGTCCTCCTTTTGTGTCCGTCCAGGCCCGCTCGTAATCCTCTCCCTGGCGTGTTGTAGTTTGCGTTGTGCAGGTCGGCTCCGCTCTTGTCTTCTCCGTCCTTTTGTTGTCCGCCGTCTCATTTCCACGCCGGGCTCTCCGCCCATTGTCGCTGGAAGGCGTCTCTGTGACAGTCTGACTATGCCGTGCGTGTCCTCAGGATGGCAGGCATGATCGTGTTATGTGTGAAATGTACTTTCAAAAGGGGGATTGGGGGTGAAATCCTCCAAAAATATCGTGTTTTCACCCCTTTAACCCTTGTGTAATGTTCATATTGTTGTTACTCAGCCAGCGTTTGTGGGTCTGATGGACCCGTTGCTTTTTGTGGCTTTTAATGCCTCACAATCAAACACTTTTATGTTAAAATACTGAACGGATGTTTACCTTATCCCAATAAACATCTGCTTCATCCGGAAACAACAACAAATGTGTCCCCTGAAAAACTGTCCGACCGGAACTCTCTAGTAACTAAAGTTCCTTGGGTGAATAATGTCAACTCACTACACCGGTATGTTTTAGCGCTTTCATGGCGAGTTTACTGACAGATATAAGTAAGAACTTTACACTACTTTATATTAGAAATGGCAACAGTGGAGGATGAATGTCCCATAACAAGAAGATAGAGGAAAAGAAGAAGCTTATCGGCTACGGTGTCGGCACGAACTACAAAGGCGGACTCGCGCAATTTTCCAGGACTTATGCAGATCCCAAATACAGATCAACAGGTACCAGAAGGTTTGCATAATATTGCGAAACAAAACGCCAGATTATATGTCTTATCTTATACACACACCATAATAATACTCCTATGTTTAATGTGCCGACAATCCATCAAGCGGTGCGGCTTCATAGCTTACCAAAGTCGTACTAAAACATTTTAATAGATTTTTGAGCGCCCTGTGTAATGTTCTATATTTTCAATGGAACATATAACAGATGTTTACCTTTTCCCAATAAACATCTGTTCAGTATAGGGATGTCCGATAATGGCTTTATGCCGATATCCGATATTCCGATATTGTCCAACTCTTTAATTACCGATACCGATATTAACCGATACTGATATCGACCGATACATACAGTCGTGGAATTAACACATTATTATGCCTAATTTGGACAACCAGGTATGGTGACGATAAGGTCCTTTTAAAAAAATAAAATAAGATAAATAAATTAAAAACATTTTCTTGAATAAAAAAGAAAGTAAAACAATACAAAAACAGTTACATAGAAACTAGTAATTAATGAAAATGAGTCAAATTAACTGTTAAAGGTTAGTACTATTAGTGTGCTTACGGACTGTATCCCTGCAGACTGTATTGATATACAGGTAAAAGCCAGTAAATTAGAATATTTTGAAAAACTTGATTTATTTCAGTAATTGCATTCAAAAGGTGTAACTTGTACATTATATTTATTCATTGCACACAGACTGATGCATTCAAATGTTTATTTCATTGAATTTTGATGATTTGAAGTGGCAACAAATGAAAATCCAAAATTCTGTGTGTCACAAAATTAGAATATTACTTAAGGCTAATCCAAAAAATGGATTTTTAGAAATGTTGGCCAACTGAAAAGTATGAAAATGAAAAATATGAGCATGTACAATACTCAATACTTGGTTGGAGCTCCTTTTGCCTCAATTACTGCGTTCATGCGGCGTGGCATGGAGTCGATGAGTTTCTGGCACTGCTCAGGTGTTATGAGAGCCCAGGTTGCTCTGATAGTGGCCTTCAACTCTTCTGCGTTTTTGGGTCTGGCATTCTGCATCTTCCTTTTCACAATACCCCACAGATTTTCTATGGGGCTAAGGTCAGGGGAGTTGGCGGGCCAATTTAGAACAGAAATACCATGGTCCGTAAACCAGGCACGGGTAGATTTTGCGCTGTGTGCAGGCGCCAAGTCCTGTTGGAACTTGAAATCTCCATCTCCATAGAGCAGGTCAGCAGCAGGAAGCATGAAGTGCTCTAAAACTTGCTGGTAGACGGCTGCGTTGACCCTGGATCTCAGGAAACAGAGTGGACCGACACCAGCAGATGACATGGCACCCCAAACCATCACCCAACCATGCAAATTTTGCATTTCCTTTGGAAATCGAGGTCCCAGAGTCTGGAGGAAGACAGGAGAGGCACAGGATCCACGTTGCCTGAAGTCTAGTGTAAAGTTTCCACCATCAGTGATGGTTTGGGGTGCCATGTCATCTGCTGGTGTCGGTCCACTCTGTTTCCTGAGATCCAGGGTCAACGCAGCCGTCTACCAGCAAGTTTTAGAGCACTTCATGCTTCCTGCTGCTGACCTGCTCTATGGAGATGGAGATTTCAAGTTCCAACAGGACTTGGCGCCTGCACACAGCGCAAAATATACCCGTGCCTGGTTTACGGACCATGGTATTTCTGTTCTAAATTGGCCCGCCAACTCCCCTGACCTTAGCCCTATAGAAAATCTGTGGGGTATTGTGAAAAGGAAGATGCAGAATGCCAGACCCAAAAACGCAGAAGAGTTGAAGGCCACTATCAGAGCAACCTGGGCTCTCATAACACCTGAGCAGTGCCAGAAACTCATCGACTCCATGCCACGCCGCATTAACGCAGTAATTGAGGCAAAAGGAGCTCCAACCAAGTATTGAGTATTGTACATGCTCATATTTTTCATTTTCATACTTTTCAGTTGGCCAACATTTCTAAAAATCCCTTTTTTGTATTAGCCTTAAGTAATATTCTAATTTTGTGACACACGGAATTTTGGATTTTCATTTGTTGCCACTTCAAATCATCAAAATTAAATGAAATAAACATTTGAATGCATCAGTCTGTGTGCAATGAATAAATATAATGTACAAGTTACACCTTTTGAATGCAATCACTGAAATAAATCAAGTTTTTCAAAATATTCTAATTTACTGGCTTTTACCTGTATATTGATATATAATGTAGGAACCAGAATATTAATAACAGAAAGAAACAACCCTTTTGTTTGAATGAGTGGGAATGAGTGTAAATGGGGGAGGAAGGTTTTTTGGGTTGGTGCACTAATTGTAAGTGTATCTTGTGTTTTTTATGTAGATTTAATACAATAAAAAATAAAAAAAACGATACCGATAATAAAAAAAACGATACCGATAATTTCCGATATTACATTTTAACGCATTTATCGGCCGATAATATCGGCAGGCCGATATTATCGGACATCTCTAGTTCAGTATTTTAACATAAAACTGTTTGATTGTGAGGCATTAAAAGCCACAAAATGCAACGAGTCCATCAGACCCACAAACGCTGGCTGAGTAACAACAGTATGAACGTTGCACGGAAAATTTGCAGGGATTCTTCTTTTGTGTTTCTGCACGTGCGGTTCCCACACAAGGTTGCAACATCGTTTGTCAACACTGTCTGCTCTCATTTTCTCGCACATTTGACCCTCTGATGTTCTGTGTACCTACACTCTGTCCTCCTCCTGTCTAGGCCTGCTGTGTGTGTGTGTGTGTGTGTGTGTGTGTGTGTGTGTGTGTGTGTGTGTGTGTGTGTGGTACACAGAACATCAATTTCCACACTTCTATTAGCCCCGGGTCCAGTGGACCCGGACATCTTATATGTGATAGAAATGTGTAGGGGGGGTGTATGGTGTGTGGTCATTAAATATGTATTCTGATGTATGTTCTTCACAGAAAATGAGCCAAAGTCAGTGAGTCTCAGTTTGAAAAATTAATTAATTTTCATAAAAAATGAAAACGGGTCCCACAGACCCGAACACCACACAAGGGATCCTCCCAAACGGCTAACAGAACCTGTCCCTGTGTTCCGTCCTGGCAGCGGGAAGACGAAGGAGGACGTGACGACTGCGGCGGACATCAAGACCGAGGCCAACAACGCCACGGCCGAGGTGAAGACGGTCCCCAACGAGGCGCCCCAGACCAACGGGAACGAGAGCAAAGCGTAATCGCCTCAAGAAAAAAGGAAAAGGTCGGGTTCGGGTCGGTTACAAGGGGGGGGTTGGGGAGGGATGGTGGGTTCAAGGGTCACAGTCACTGAAACCTTAACACGATTTCGCACGTCGAAAAACAAAAAAACAAAAAAAAAACACCACCATTCCCTGGGAAAACAAAAAGAAAGAAAAATGTGTCTTCTGACCAGCAAAATGTACAAAAAGACTTTCATGCACATGCCTTAGTTCTCTTTCCGATACACACGACTCCACTCGTGCACCAAACATGCCAGGGGCCACGCGGAAAAGGAGGCAGAGAAAAGTTCGGAATGTTACAGGAATATAAGTCGAAATTGTTACCGGCGTGATAGTTGTGTTTTTACGAGAATAACGCCGTAATTTAACATCGTTAACGCCGTGAGTACGAGAATGAAATTGTATTTTTTAGGGCAATAACGACATAAGGTTACAAAATTACGAACTTCACAAAGGTGGTATTTTTCACCAGAATAACGGCGTAATATTGTACTGTTGTGAGGATTTTACATTGATAAACACGTCGTTTTACGTGAACAAATTTGCGATATCGCAGTGGAAAAAGGTAAAATAATAATTATGCAAAAATGTCTATTGGAGCTGACAAAAAAGTGAACTTTAAAAAAAAATTATGTTTGTTTAAATCACATGAATTGAATCAGAATATTATGCAAATAACGGTAAATATGGGTTAAGTAATGCGAGCATAAATGTTAACGAGCGTCGTTTGTGTGGGAATTTTCTTTGTTTTCGTAACGATTTTCGAAATTATTAGTTCATGAATATCAAAAGTAACGATTTTAAGGGTTTCTCTGGCAAAATGACAACTTTACTATTGTTACACTACAACTAATTTCTCGTAAGATCTTACGTGGGAAAAGTCATAATATCTCAACTTTAGCTTTGGCAAATTTCTGGTATGGCTTGTAACATTCAGATTTTTTTCCGTAACACTGTAAGATTACATCTTTATTTTCGTAAAATTACGACATGTTGTAATATTTTAACTTAAATCATGTAACATTTTTAGGGCAATAACGAAATAAGGTTACAGTTTGACAAAAATTATGAACTTTACAAAAGTCGTACTTACACCAGAATAAAGGCATAATATTGTACTGTAAAACACATCGTTTTACATAAACAAATTTGCGATATCGCAGCAGAAAAAGGTCAAATGTTCCCAAAAATAAAGTCAAATGTTTATAGAAATAACATAACCTTACAACAAGTTTTTAAAAAAACGTATTTCTTTATTTACAGTCACTAATTATTTAAACCCAGAAAAAAAGCACGGCAACGATTAAACAAACAGAAGCCATACAAGCAGCAGAATAAAACAAAACATAATTAAAACAATGATAATAATTATGCAAAAATGTCTATTTGAACTGACAAAAAAGAACTTGAAAAAAATTTAAGTCATCTTGAAAAAGTAAAGTTGGTTTAAATCACATGAATTGAATCAGAATATTGTGCAAAAAAACGGTAAATATGGGTTAAGTAATGCGAGCATAAATGTTAACGAGCGTCGTTTGTGTGGGAATTTTCTTTGTTTTCGTAACAATTTTTGAAGTTATTAGTTCATGAATATCAAAAGTAATTCACTCGCGAGCAAGCTTTTTTCTCATATTATCACGATTTTAAGGGTTTCTCTTGCAAAATGACAACTTTACTTTTGTTACACTACAACTCATTTCTCGTATGTGGGAAAAGTCATAATATCACAACTTTAGCCATGTCAAATTTCTGCTCGTAAAAATACAACTTCTTGCTTGTAACATTCAGATTTTTTCCTTGTAACACTGTAAGATTACAGCTTTATTTTCGCAAAATTATGACATTTTGTAATATTTTAACTTAAATCGTGTAATATTTTTAGGGCAATAACGACATAAGGTTACAGTTAAAAAAAGTTACGAACTTTACAAAAGTCGTATTTACACCAGAATAAAGGCATAATATTGTACTGTTGTCAGGATTTTACATCAATAAACACGTCGTTTTGCATGAACAAAAAGGTCAAATCTTCCCAAAAATAAAGTAAAATATTTATAGAAAAAACATAATATTTAAGTTTTTCGACCCAGAAAAAAAGCACGGCAACAATTAAACAAATAAAAGCCATACAAGCAGCAGAATAAAACAAAACATAATTAAAATAAAAATAATATTTTAAAAAAGTGAATTAAAAAAAATAAAAATAATAAAGTTTGTTTAAATCACATGAATTGAATCAGAATATTATGTAAAGCTCGGTAAATGTAAATATCACAAAAGTAAATTTCACAAATTTATGCAAGCATAAATGTTAACGAGCGTTGTTTGTCTGGAAATGTTCTTTGTTTTCGTAACAATTTTCTTGTGATATTTGAAGTTATTAGTTCTTGAATATCAAAAGTAATTGACTGTCCAGCAAGCTTTTTCTTCACAATATCACGATTTTAATTATTTCTCTGGCAAAATGACAACTTTACTTTTGTTACGCGACAACTAATTTCTCGTAAGATCTTACGAGGGAAAAGTCATAATATCACAACTTTAGCCATGTCAAATTTCTGCTCGTAAAAATACGACTTCTTGCTTGTAACATTCTGATTTTTTTCCGTAACACTGTAAGATTACATCTTTATTTTCGTAAAATTACGACATTTTGTAATATTTTAACTTAAATCGTGTAATATTTTTAGGGCAATAACGACATAAGGTTACAGTTAAAAAAAGTTACGAACTTTACAAAAGTCGTATTTACACCAGAATAAAGGCATAATATTGTACCGTTGTCAGGATTTTACATTGATAAACACGTCGTTTTACGTGAACAAATTTTTGAAAGGTCAAATGTTGATAGAAATAACATAATATACCAGCAAGTTTTTCGAAAAACGTATTTCTTTATTTATAGTCGCTAGTTATTTCAACCCAAGGGATGCATAACACAGAGGGGGGGAGCACGGCAACAATTAAACAAATAGAAGCCATACAAGCAGCAGAATAAAATAAAATATAATTAAAAGAATAATAATAATTATGCAAAAATGTCTATTTGAGCTGACAAAAAAGTGAACTTAAAAATGTTTTTTTGATAAAGTTTGTTTAAATCACATGAATTGAATCAGAATATTGGGCAAAGAACGGTAAATATACATTTCACAAAAGTAAAGGTTAAGTCATGCTACATAAATGTTAACGAACGTTTCTTTGTTTTCGTAACGATTTTTGCAGTTATTAGTTCATGAATATCAAAAGTAAGCTTTTTCCTCACAATATCACGATTTTAATTGTTTCTTTGGCAAAATGACAACTTTACTTTTGTTACACTACAACTCATTTCTCGTAAGGGTCCAACCTTACTGATTTTATGAGGGAAAAGTCGTATTATCACAACTTTAGCCTTGTCAAATTTCTGGTCGTAAAAATACGACTTCTTGCTTGTAAGATTACATCTTTATTTTGTATTGTTTTAACTTAAATCGTGTGATATTTTTACGGCAATAATGACATAAGGTTACAGTTTGCAAAAAATTACGAACTTCACGAAAGTGATATTTTCACCAGAATAAAGGCATAATATTGTACTGTTGTCAGGATTTTACAATAATAAACACATCGTTTTACATGAACAAATTTGCGATATCGCAGCCGAAAAAGGTCAAATGTTCCCAAAAATAAAGTCAAATGTTTATAGAAATAACAATATTACAGCAAGTTTTTCGAAAAACGTGTTTCTTTATTTTTTGTCACTAATTATTTCGACCCAGAAAAAAAGCACAGCAACAATTAAACAAACAGAAGACATACAAGCAGCAGAATAAAACAAAACATAATTAAAAGAATAATAATAATAATTATGCAAAAATGTCTATTGGAGGTGACAAAAAAGTGAACTTTAAAAAATAAAGTTTGTTTAAATCACATGAATTGAAGCAGAATATTATGCAAATTTAAATGTAAATTTCACTAAAGTAATTGTTAAGCAATGCTAGAATTTTCTTTGTTTTCGTAACGATTTTCTTGTGATATTTGAAGTTATTAGTTCATGAATATCAAAAGTATTTGAAGGAAGAGCTTGTTCCTCTTATCACGATTTTAAGGGTTTCTTTGGCAAAATGCCAACTTTACTTTTGTTACGCTTCAACTAATTTCTCGTAATATCTTACAAGTCATAATATCACAACTTAAGCCATGTCAAATTTCTGCTCGTAAAAATACGACTTCTTGCTTGTAACATTCTGATTTTTTTCCTTGTAACACTGTAAGATTACAGCTTTATTTTCGCAAAATTACGACATTTTGTAACATTTTAACTTAAATCGTGTAACGTTTTTACCTAACTACGTCAAGCTCGTAACATTACGACATTTAGCTAGTAATATTCTATCTTTTTTTTACGCCGGTATTAAAACTGTGTTCTCGTTGCTTTTTTATTCGGCGTGGCCCTTGCGTTACATGGCACTTCTCACAAATACGAAATAGATTTTGTATAATTTTCCGCTGTTGGTCCATAGCTTTACTTCACAGATAACTGCCTTTGTGCAAAAACGCCACACTTTTTAATGCGATCTTTTGCGATTTTTGTCGTAATGACGGATTGTGGCTCTCGTTTCCCTTTTTCTTGTTTTAATGAACTCATGTGCAGATATTATCGCCTTCTTAGCAATGTTTTTTAATTTTTTAAATGTGTTCATTTGCGGACTTAGTCATTAGGGCGTTAGCATGCCTGTTTTTGTTGTTGGTGTTTTTTGCGAAGTTACTGTATTTCTGTACATGTTGCTGTCATTGACTTCTTATTGTAATGTTATTATAATGAAGGATTCTGACAAAGTATGATTTTATTTTATTCTAAAATATGATGACATTTTTGGGTTCAACCCTGTCAACTACGGTAAAAAAAAAAATCTCACGCTACTTGTGTTACAGTTTTAATCTTCAATAACTTGTCAAACGACAACGACCGAAAATTGCGCTAGCATAACTGGACACGTTCGTACTTAAAGAGAAAACAATTAGTAGTGAAACTTCCGTTTGAAAAGTTCGTGTTTGACCATCGCGGAATGCCAAAAATTTTGCTAGCAACACTCGCCATTCAGTTTACGACATCGTAAACTTTCCGATCACGTGTATTTGTTGCCTAGGCCTTGGGGTATCTCATTCAACTTTTCGGGACATGGGAAAATCAAACCGTTTTTCGTGTTTTCGTTTAATTCAGGGCCTGCGACGACGCAACATTTATTGTTATTGTTAGTGTTACGGGCAGATGCGTTGACAAAAAAATATATATTTTCACGCAGTTTTGCGAATTTGTTATCTTTTTATCCCGCACAAGATCTTTGTTTGAGAATCAAGAACTAAAGTGAAAAAGCTAATGCTAATGCTAACAAAAAAATAATAATCATCTATCTTAAATTTTGTAAAAAAAAATGTTTTGTTTGATTTCTCCGAAAATAAGCAAAAAATTACAAAATAAAAATGATGAAACATGCTATAGCGAGGGAACATCGTTAAAAACTGTAATGCACGGCGTGAAAAATTTTACGTTACAGTTTTAATCTTCAATAACTTGTCAAACGACAACGACCGAAAATTGCGCTAGCATAACTGGACACGTTCGTACTTAAAGAGAAAACAAATAGTAGTGAAACTTCCGTTTGAAAAGTTCGTGTTTGACCGTCGCGGAATGCCAAAAATTTTGCTAGCAACACTCGCCATTCAGTTTACGACATCGTAAACTTTCCTATCACGTGTATTTGTTGCCTAGGCCTTGGGCTATCTCATTAAACTTTTCGGGACATGGGAAAATCAAACCGTTTTTTTTTTTTCGTGTTTTCCTTTAATTCAGGGCCTGTGACGACGCAACATTTATTGTTATTGTTAGTGTTACGGGCAGATGCGTTGACAAAAAATATATATTTTCACGCAGTTTTGCGAGTTTGTTAACTTTGATCCCGCACAAGATCTTTGTTTGAGAATCAAGCACTAAACTGGAAAAGCTAATGCTAATGCTAACAAAAATAATTACCATCTATCTTAAATTTTGTAAAAAAAAGTTTTTGATTTCTCCGAAAATAAGCAAAAAATTACAAAATAAAAACGATGAAACATGCTATAGCGAGGGAACATCGTTAAAAACTGTAATGCACGGCGTGAAAAATTTTACGTTACAGTTTTAATCTTCAATAACTTGTCAAACGACAACGACCGAAAATTGCGCTAGCATAACTGGACACGTTCGTACTTAAAGAGAAAACAAATAGTAGTGAAACTTCCGTTTGAAAAGTTCGTGTTTGACCGTCGCGGAATGCCAAAAATTTTGCTAGCAACACTCGCCATTCAGTTAACAACATCGTAAACTTTCCGATCACGTGTATTTGTTGCCAAGGCCTTGGACTATCTCATTCAACTTTTCGGGACATGGGAAAATCGTGTTTTCCTTTAATTCAATGCCTGCAACGACGCGACATTTATTGTTATTGTTAGTGTTACAGGAAGATGCGTTGACAAAAAATATATATTTTCACGCAGTTTTGCGAATTTGTTATGTTTTTATCCCGCACAAGATCTTTGTTTGAGAATCAAGAACTAAACTGAAAAAGCTAATGCTAATGCTAACAAAAATAATTACCATTTATCTTAAATTTTGTAAAAAAAAAATTTTAGTTTGATTTTTCCGACAATAAGCAAAAAATTACAAAATAAAAACGATGAAACATGCTATAGCGAGGGAACATCGTTAAAAACTGTATTGCATGGCGTGAAAAATGTTACATTACAGTTTTAGTCTTCAATAAATTGTCAAACAACAACAACCGAAAATTGCGCTAGCACGACTCGACAAGTTCGTACTTAAAGAGAAAACTATTAGTAGTGAAACTTCCGTTTGAAAAGTTTGCGTTTGACCGTCGCGGAATGCCAAAAATGTTGCTAGCAACACTCGCCACTCAGTTTACGACATCGTAAACTTTCCGATCATGTGTATTTGTTGCCTAGGCCTTGGATTATCTCATTAAACTTTTCGGGACATGAGAAAATCGTGTTTTCCTTTAATTCAGTGCCTGCAACGACGCAACATTTATTGTTATTGTTAGTGTTACGGGCAGATGCGTTGGCAAAAAATATATATTTTCACGCAGTTTTGCGACTTTGTTAACTTTGATCCCGCACAAGATTTTTGTTTGAGAATCAAAAACTAAACTGCAAAAGCTAATGCTAATGCTAACAGAAAATAATAATCATCTATCTTAAATTTTGTAAAAAAAAATTTTTTGTTTGATTTCTCCGAAAATAAGCAAAAAATTACAAAATAAAAACGATGAAACATGCTATAGCGAGGGAACATCGTTAAAAAATGTATTGCATGGCGTGAAAAATTTTACGTTACAGTTTTAATCTTCAATAACTTGTCAAACAACAACGACCGAAAATTGCGCTAGCATGACTGGACACGTTCGTACTTAAAGCGAAAACAATTAGTAGTGAAACTTCCCTTTGAAAAGTTTGTGTTTGACCGTCGCGGGTTGCCAAAAACTTTGCTAGCAACACTCGCCATTCAGTTTACGACATCGTAAACTTTCCGATCACGTGTATTTGTTGCCAAGGCCTTGGATTATCTCATTCAACTTTTCGGGACATGAGAAAATCGTGTTTTCCTTTAATTCAATGCCTGCAAGGACGCAACATTTATTGTTATTGTTAGTGTTACAGGAAGATGCGTTGACAAAAAATATATATTTTCACGCAGTTTTGCGAATTTGTTATGTTTTTATCCCGCACAAGATCTTTGTTTGAGAATCAAGAACTAAACTGAAAAAGCTAATGCTAATGCTAACAAAAATAATTACCATCTATCTTAAATTTTGTAAAAAAAAGTTTTAGTTTGATTTCTCCGACAATAAGCAAAAAATTACAAAATAAAAACGATGAAACATGCTATAGCGAGGGAACATCGTTAAAAACTGTAATGCACGGCGTGAAAAATGTTACGTTACAGTTTTTATCTTCAATAACTTGTCAAACAACAACGATCGAAAATTGCGCTAGCATGACTCGACACGTTCGTACTTAAAGCGAAAACAATTAGTAGTGAAACTTCCGTTTGAAAAGTTTGCGTTTGACCGTCGCGGAATGCCAAAAATGTTGCTAGCAACACTCGCCACTCAGTTTACGACATCGTAAACTTTCCGATCATGTGTATTTGTTGCCTAGGCCTTGGATTATCTCATAAAATTTTTCGGGACATGAGAAAATCGTGTTTTCCTTTAATTCAGTGCCTGCAACGACGCAACATTTATTGTTATTGTTAGTGTTACGGGCAGATGCGTTGGCAAAAAATATATATTTTCACGCAGTTTTGCGACTTTGTTAACTTTGATCCCGCACAAGATTTTTGTTTGAGAATCAAAAACTAAACTGCAAAAGCTAATGCTAATGCTAACAGAAAATAATAATCATCCATCTTAAATTTTGTAAAAAAAAATGTTTTGTTTGATTTCTCCGAAAATAAGCAAAAAATTACAAAATAAAAATGATGAAACATGCTATAGCGAGGGAACATCGTTAAAAAATGTATTGCATGGCGTGAAAAATTTTACGTTACAGTTTTAATCTTCAATAACTTGTCAAACAACAACGACCGAAAATTGCGCTAGCATGACCTGACACGTTCGTACTTAAAGCGAAAACAATTAGTAGTGAAACTTCCCTTTGAAAAGTTTGTGTTTGACCGTCGCGGGTTGCCAAAAACTTTGCTAGCAACACTCGCCATTCAGTTTACGACATCGTAAACTTTCCGATCACGTGTATTTGTTGCCTAGGCCTTGGATTATCTCATTCAACTTTTCGGGACATGGGAAAATCGTGTTTTCCTTTAATTCAATGCCTGCAACGACGCGACATTTATTGTTATTGTTAGTGTTACAGGAAGATGCGTTGGCAAAAAATATATATTTTCACGCAGTTTTGCGACTTTGTTATGTTTTTATCCCGCACAAGATCTTTGTTTGAGAATCAAGAACTAAACTGAAAAAGCTAATGCTAATGCTAACAAAAATAATTACCATTTATCTTAAATTTTGTAAAAAAAAAAGTTTGAGTTTGATTTCTCCGACAATAAGCAAAAAATTACAAAAAAAAACGATGAAACAGAGGGAACATCGTTAAAATCTGTATTGCATGGCGTGAAAAATTGTACGTTACATGCGATGAAAACAGCGCTAACAGGAAGTGGATTTGGCAACGTAACATTTCTGCGGCGTCTTGAATATTTTTTACCAATATGTAAGGCATTGTAAGGTCAGGAAGACACGGAATTTGTAAATCGGTCCCCGGAAAAAGTTTTCT
This sequence comes from Nerophis lumbriciformis, assembly GCF_033978685.3. NCBI lineage: Eukaryota > Metazoa > Chordata > Actinopteri > Syngnathiformes > Syngnathidae > Nerophis > Nerophis lumbriciformis. Next base: position 1,999,755 of record NC_084556.2, read on the forward strand.
CGTCATTTTAACGCATTGGGTTGCGCTAAAAAGATGGTGAACAGCTTGTGCGAACTATCGCAAATGTCCCAACAAACACAGCAGAAGCTTTGTAAACGTTTGTAAAACGTACGTCGCCACGTTTGTTGTTCAGTTAGACGGCGAGCTAGTCCGCTGTAAATGTCGGAGTCGGTGTGTCTCGTTTTTATTCCTCCCCTCCCACAGGAAATGAGCTCGTTTGCGTAAGTAGCCGAACAACAAACTCGTAGATGTTTTAAATAGAAACGCCAACAGCAAACGGAAAAGACGCAGTGCCTTTTTTGATGAAGAAAAACATTTTATTCCGCTCTGTTTTTTGTTTTTATTTAATGGCAGGGTTTTGTTGGCACTATGAAATATTCTGAATAGATGCATCTTGTATATGTGATGGGTTCCTGCTTCATTATTATAACAATGTGGATATTATTGTTATGACTTCCATCCATCCGTTATCATTGCATTTACTTGTACAGTCATGGAAATAACAAGTATCAGCTGGCATAAGCATAAAAAGTCATATGCGTCATAGAACTAAAGTCATAACCTTGTTGCTGAAATGTTGTAATTTTGCGAGTACCGAATTTTTCGGATTATAAGTCGCACCGGAGTATAAGTCGCACCTGCCGAAAATGCATAATAAAGAAGGAAAAAAACATATATAAGTCGCACTGGAGCCCGGCCAAACCATGAAAAAACTGCGACTTATAGTCCGAAAAATACGGTAGTCATAGAACAGAAAGTCACGAAAATATTGCGAGCATAAAACATTTACCCGCGTTGCATTTGCTTGATTATATTATTCCTTTTTTCTCCCGACATCAATGTTATTGTTTTTCCTCATGACAAGCGACCTTGTCTCGTATTGTTACGACTTTAATATTTTCTGGCGCAACGTTACAACTTAAGTCTCGATATGTTGCGACTTTTTTCTTTTGAAAAATAAATGTTTTCACTTGTAACGTGATTTTTGTAACGTGCCTTTTTCTCCTAAAAATAAATCGTAACATTAAGACTTTTCCCCCCCAAAATACGACTACGTTTGAGGAACTATTAAAAGTTTGGTCTCATAACATGGCGACTTTTTCCTCATAAATGTATGACTTTTTTCTCGCAACGTTACGATTTTTTCGTAAAACATTACTTCAATCCAACAATGTCAAAAAAAAATTTCTATTAATTACAAGTGTCGTAATATTACAACTGTTTCTGGTGAAATGGGATTTATTTCTCATATTATTATGACTTTTCTCGTAAAAATCTGATTTTTTTGTGACATAAAATATAATTAAATCCCCGGAACGTCACAACTTTGTTTTCCCCCCAAATGCATTTTTTGTCAGGTGATATTCCGACTTTTTAAAATAGAATGTGATCTTTTTCCCGTAAAAATAAATTGTAACATTATGACTTTTTCCCCCCAAAATACGACTACATTTGAGGAACTTTACATCCTATTACAAGTTTAGTCTCATAACATGGCGACTTTTTCTCATAAATGTATGAGATTTTTCTCGCAACATTACGACTTTTTTCTTGTAAATACCGTATTTTTCGGAGTATAAGTCGCACCGGAGTATAAGTCGCACCTGCCGAAAATGCATAATAAAGAAGGAAAAAAACATATATAAATCGCACTGGAGCCCGGCCAAACTATGAAAAAACTGCGACTTATAGTCCATTAAATACGGTAGTCATAGAACAGAAAGTCACGAAAATATTGCGAGCATAAAACATTTACCCGCGTTGCATTTGCTTGATTATATTATTCCTTTTTTCTCCCGACATCAATGTTATTGTTTTTCCTCATGACAAGCGACCTTGTCTCGTATTGTTACGACTTTAATATTTTCTGGCGCAACGTTACAACTTAAGTCTCGATATGTTGCGACTTTTTTCTTTTGAAAAATAAATGTTTTCACTTGTAACGTGATTTTTGTAACGTGCCTTTTTCTCCTAAAAATAAATCGTAACATTAAGACTTTTTCCCCCCAAAATACGACTACGTTTGAGGAACTATTAAAAGTTTGGTCTCATAACATGGCGACTTTTTCCTCATAAATGTATGACTTTTTTCTCGCAACGTTACGATTTTTTCGTAAAACATTACTTCAATCCAACAATGTCAAAACTTTTTTTCTATTAATTCTAAGTGTCGTAATATTACAACTGTTTCTGGTGAAATGGGATTTATTTCTCATATTATTATGACTTTTCTCGTAAAAATCTGATTTTTTTGTGACATAAAATATTATTTAATTCTCGAAACGTCACAACTTTGTTTCCCCCCCAAATGCATTTTTTGTTAGGTAATAATCCGACTTTTTAAAATAGAACGTGATCTTTTTCCCATAAAAATAAATTGTAACGTTACGACTTTTTCCCCCCAAAATACGACTACATTTGAGGAACTTTACATCCTATTACAAGTTTAGTCTCGTAACATGGCGACTTTTTCTCATAAATGTATGAGATTTTTCTCGCAACATTACGACTTTTTTCTTGTAAATACCGTATTTTTCGGAGTATAAGTCGCACCGGAGTATAAGTCGCACCCGCCGAAAATGCATAATAAAGAAGGAAAAAAACATATATAAATCGCACTGGAGCCCGGCCAAACTATGAAAAAACTGCGACTTATAGTCCGAAAAATACGGTAGTCATAGAACAGAAAGTCACGAAAATATTGCGAGCATAAAACATTTACCCGCGTTGCATTTGCTTGATTATATTATTCCTTTTTTCTCCCGACATCAATGTTATTGTTTTTCCTCATGACAAGCGACCTTGTCTCGTATTGTTACGACTTTAATATTTTCTGGCGCAACGTTACAACTTAAGTCTCGATATGTTGCGACTTTTTTCTTTTGAAAAATAAATGTTTTCACTTGTAACGTGATTTTTGTAACGCGCCTTTTTCTCCTAAAAATAAATCGTAACATTACGACTTTTTCCCTCCAAAATACGACTACGTTTGAGGAACTATTAAAAGTTTGGTCTCATAACATGGCGACTTTTTCCTCATAAATGTATGACTTTTTTCTCGCAACGTTACGATTTTTTCGTAAAACATTACTTCAATCCAACAATGTCAAAACTTTTTTTCTATTAATTACAAGTGTCGTAATATTACAACTGTTTCTGGTGAAATGGGATTTATTTCTCATATTATTATGACTTTTCTCGTAAAAATCTGATTTTTTTGTGACATAAAATATAATTAAATCCCCGGAACGTCACAACTTTGTTTTCCCCCCAAATGCATTTTTTGTCAGGTGATATTCCGACTTTTTAAAATAGAATGTGATCTTTTTCCCGTAAAAATAAATTGTAACATTATGACTTTTTCCCCCCAAAATACGACTACATTTGAGGAACTTTACATCCTATTACAAGTTTAGTCTCATAACATGGCGACTTTTTCTCATAAATGTATGAGATTTTTCTCGCAACATTACGACTTTTTTCTTGTAAATACCGTATTTTTCGGAGTATAAGTCGCACCGGAGTATAAGTCGCACCTGCCGAAAATGCATAATAAAGAAGGAAAAAAACATATATAAATCGCACTGGAGCCCGGCCAAACTATGAAAAAAACTGCGACTTATAGTCCATTAAATACGGTGTGTGACTTTTTATGATATTTTGACTTTTTTTTCGTAAAACATTACTTCATTCCAGCAACGTCAAAACTTTTTTTCTATTAATTATAAGTGTCGTAATATTACGACTGTTTCTGGTAAAATGGGATTTATTTCTCATATAATATGACTTATCTTGTAAAATTCTGTTTTTTTTGTGACATAAAATATTTAGTTCTAGGAACGTCACAACTTTGTTTCCGCCCCAAATGCATTTTTTGTCAGGTAATATTCCGATTTTTTTAAATAGTATGATCCTTTTAAATAGTATGATCTTTTTCTCGTAAAAATAAATTGCTACATTACGACTTTTTCCCCCCCAAAATACAACTACGTTTGAGGAACTTTACATCCTATTACAAGTTTAGTCTCATAACATGGCGACTTTTTCTCATACATGTATGACTTTTTTCTCGCAACGTTACGATTTTTTCTTGTAAATATATGACTTTTTATGATATTATGACTTTTTTTCGTAAAACATTACTTCATTCCAGCAACGTCAAAACTTGTTTTTCTATTAATTCTAAGTGTCGGAACATTGCGACTGTTTCTGGTAAAATGGGATTTATTTCTCATATTATTATGACTTTTCTCGTAAAAATCTGATTTTTTTTGTGACATAAAATATTATTTAATTCTCGAAACGTCACAACTTTGTTTCCCCCCCAAATGCATTTTTTGTTAGGTAATAATCCGATTTTTTAAAATAGAACGTGATCTTTTTCCCATAAAAATAAATTGTAACATTACGACTTTTTTCCCCCCACAATACGACTACGTTTGAGGTACTTTGCATCCTATTACAAGTTTAGTCTCATAACATGGCGACTTTTTCTCATACACGTATGACATTTTTTTCGCAATGTTACGACTTTTTTCTTGTAAATATATGACTTTTTAGGATATTATGACTTTTTTTTCGTAAAACATTACTTCATTCCAGCAACGTCAAAACTTGTTTTTCTATTAATTATAAGTGTCGGAACATTGCGACTGTTTCTGGTAAAAAGGGAATTATTTCTCATATTATTATGACTTTTCTCGTAAAAATCTGATTTTTTTTGTGACAGAAAATATTATTTTATTCTTGAAACGTCACAACTTTGTTTCCCCCCCAAATCCATTTTTTGTCAGGTAATATTACGACTTTTTAAAATAGAACGTGATCTTTTTCTCATAAAAATAAATTGTAACGTTACGACTTTTTTCCCCCCAAATAACGACTACCTTTGACGAACTTTACATCCTATTACAAGTTTAGTCTCATAACATGGCGACTTTTTCTTATAAATGTATTACTTTTTTCTCGCAACGTTACGACTTTTTTCTTGTAAATATATGACTTTTTGTGATATTATCACTTTTTTTTTCGTAAAACATTACTTCATTCCAGCAGCGTCAAAAAATGTTTTCTCTTAATTATAAGTGTCGGAACATTGCGACTGTTTCCGGGAAAATTGGATTTATTTTAATATATTAGGACTTTTCTCGTAAAAATCTGATTTTTTTTTTTGTTACATAAAATATTTAATTCTAGGAACGTCACAACTTTGTTTCCCCCCGTCCCAAATGCATTTTTTGTCACGCAATATTCCGAAGTTTTTAAATAGTACGTGATCTTTTTCTCGTAAAAATAAATTGTAACATTACGACTTTTTTCCCCCCAAAATACGACAATGTTTAAGGAACTTCACATCCGATTACAAATTTAGTCTCATAACGTGGCGACTTTTTCTCATAAATGTATGACATTTCTATCGCAACGTTACGACTTTTTTCTTGAAAATATATTACTTTTTGTGATATTATCACTTTTTTTTTCGTGAAACATTACTTCATTCCAGCAACGTCACAACTTTTTTTCTATTAATTATAAGTGTCGTAACATTGCGACTGTTTCCGGTAAAACGGGATTTATTTCTCATATATTATGACTTTTCAGGTAAAAATCTGATTTTTTTTCTCGGAACGTCACAACTTCGTTTCCCCCCCAAATGCATTTTGGTCAGGTAATATTACGACTTTTTAAAATAGAAAACAGGACTTTGTTGTTGTTGTTTTTTTAGCAGGGCCGTAACAATCTACGGCACTTTCATGAATACAAAAATGTATTTTATGTAAATTCACAGCCTTCACGTACAAACGCGACACTATTTTCCCGCCTTTTGATGTCGGATTGTAATATTGGATTGTGGCTCTTTTTATCCCTTCAAAAAAAAAGACAGTTTTCTTGACTTTCCACTCTGAACAGGACCAAGAGACTCATTGTTACGTTTGCTCAGGTCTTCTCTTTGCTGCATTTGTCACATGCAAAACATACAAAAGCAGTCATTTAAATCATTTGCTTCATAAGGTAATTGTTTGTTTCTATTTCTCTCTCCAAGTCTTGTGTCTTTTGTCTCCCGAGTGTGTTTTGCTTCACAAAGCTCTGAAATGTCCTTGAAATAAAAAAATATAAATGAATAAAACATGCATAAAAATGGGAGAAATGTTGTTGGCAAATGTTTGTGTTAAAATAAAGAGTTGTGTGACGACTGGGAACCAAAAAAAAAATAAAATAAAATATACATATATATATATATATATATATATATATATGTGTGTGTGTGTGTGTGTGTGTATATATATACAGTATATATATATATATATATATATATATATATATATATATGTATGTATATGTGTATATGTATGTATACTATATAAATGTTTTTGTTTATATGTATGCATACATACACAGTATATATATGGATATGTATATGCTGCATATATGTTAATGTGTATGTATATATATATATATCTATATGTGTGTGTGTATGTATGTATAGATAGATATACTGTATATAGGTGTGTGTGTGTGTATAGACAGTATATATATGTTTATATGTGTATATGTATTTATACTGTATACATGTTTGTGTTCTAATGTATGCATATGCAGTATATGTACGTATATGTATGAATATATATATATGTGTCTGCGTGTATATATATATGTATGTATGTATGTATAGATGTATATAGTATATATATATATATATATATACATATATAGGTGTGTGTGTGTGTATATATAGGTGTATATGTGTAAATCTCTCTATATACATATCGTATATATATATATATATATATATATATATATATATATATATATATATATATATATATAATCATTGCTATTTTCAAATGTTATTTTTCTGCATTGAACGCGTTTTTAAAAAAACTGTTTTCTGTCACAAAACAAAAAAATTATAGAAATTATTTAGGTGCCACCCATAAAAAAAAAAATCATCAGTTAATACTACAGTATTTGTCTCACTAATACATTTTTAGGTCATTATTAAACACTGCTTAAACAAGAAAACATATAATTGTACGCATAATGTAGTTATTGTTTCAATAAAGAATCGTAATGTGTAATATAAATACACCAAAGTATATAGTTAATTAATATTAATAATCAAACAATTGAAAGAAGAATATAAGCACATAAAAACAATTGTACAGAAATGAATTCAATATATATATATATATATATATATATATATATAGTTGGACCTTTTAAGATTCCCAAAAACATTTGAAAGAAGAACAGAAGCAACACGTGTACAGAAATAAATCTAACTTGGCACAAAGATAAATGAAACTCTACATATATTAATGGTTTGTTTTTCAAATATGTTATTTTTGTGCAATGAAACAAATATTAAAATGTGTGCTGTCTCTCCCAAAAAAAAATATATATATATATATATATATATTTATATATTTTATATATATATATATATATATATATATATATATATACATATATATATATATATATTTTTTAATTTTTTTTTTACACCTAAAATTAATTTCGTAATGCAAATACTGTGGCAGTATTTTTGATTTTTTTGGGGGTCGCAGCAATTTCTTTTATATATATATATATATATATATATATATATATATATATATATATATATATATATATATATATACATATATAAAAGAAATTCGCAGCAATTTCTTTTATATATATATATATATATATATATATATATATATATATATATATATATATATATATAAAAGAAATTGCTGCGACCCCCCAAAAAAAAAATATATATATATATATATATATATATATATATATATATATATATATATATATATATATATATATATATATAAAAGAAATTGCTGCGACCCCCAAAAAAATCAAAAATACTGCCACAGTATTTGCATTACGAAATTAATTTTAGGTGTAAAAAACAAAAAAATCAATTTAAAAAAATCATCGCTTAATAAACAAGACAAAACGCTAAGCGTGCATAATTTGTATTTATAATAATAATAATAATAATGTATTTACTGTACATTATTAATAAATTAAATCCTTTGATTAACAAAATGGTTTTGGTATACATATATATATATATATATATATATATATATATATTATATTTTATTTTTTATTTTTTTTTTTCCGTCTTTGACTCCTTTTTGTGCTGGTAGTGTAATAGCGCATATTAACCAGCAGGCGGCAGCACATATCCAGTCTTGCCAGAATGAAGAAGGACAGCCATGCCACATTTTCACATAGACAATGACGTCATCGCCACAAAATAACTTCAATTATACAAAATACTCTCTTTTATATCTGTTTCATTTCATGAGTAGTGGATTCCGTCCTTATTTGTGTGCGTGTGTGTGTGCGTGCGTGTGTGTGTGTGTGTGTGCGTGTGTGTGTGTGTGTGTGTGTGTGTGTGTGTGTGTGTGTGTGTTTAAAAAAACGAAACAAACACAAGTGTAATTTCCCAATGTGGCCACAGGGTGGCAGGCTAAGTCCGTCTAAGAACACGTGACGCTGATCTCGGCTCGTCAGGTCGTTTCCTTTTTCACTAAAGTGACTTTTTTTTATAAAGCAATTTCTACTGAGTCATATATTTTTGTTGACATGCTAACTCAGTCAAATGTTTGTACTTGACACATGCTTAGTGTTAAAATGCTGACATTAGCATGTTAGCTTTTATAGATATTTTTTACATATAAACCCTAAGAGTCATATATTTTGGTACTTGATACATGCTAACTGTTAGCTTGTTAACTTTAGCATTCTGACATCAGCATGCTAGATAAACAGATATTTTTGCACTTGACATATGCTAACGTTAGCATGTAAACATGCTAACAATAGCACGCTACCATTTTTAGCTATCTTCGCAGGTGTACACCTCAGCCAGATATTTTTGCGCTTGACGTGTGCTAACTGCTAGCACGCTATAATTAGCATGCTAGCTTTTATGGCTAATTTTGCACGTATACACCTCAGCTATGTTTTGGTACTTGACACAGGCTTAGTGTTAAAATGCTAACATTAGCATGTTAGCTTTAAAAAAAATTTTTGCATATGCACCCTTAGAGTCATATATTTTGGTACTTGATACAAGCTAACTGTTAGCCTGTTAAATTTAGCATGTTGACATCAGCATGCTAGCCTTTTTAGCTAATTTTAATGACATATGCTAACGTTAGCATGTAAACATGCTAACAATAGCACGCTAGCATTTTTAGCTATCTTCGCAGGTGTACACCTCAGCCAGATATTTTTGCGCTTGACGTGTGCTAACTGCTAGCACGCTATAATTAGCATGCTAGCTTTTGTGGCTAATTTTGCACGTATACACCTCAGCTATGTTTTGGTACTTGACACAGGCTTAGTGTTAAAATGCTAACATTAGCATGTTAGCTTTAAAAAAAAAATTTGCATATGCACCCTTAGGAGTCATATATTTTGGTACTTGATACAAGCTAACTGTTAGCCTGTTAAATTTAGCATGTTGACATCAGCATGCTAGCCTTTTTAGCTAATTTTAATGACATATGCTAACGTTAGCGTGTAAAAATGCTAACAATAGCACGGTAGCATTTTTAGCTAACTTCGCAGGTGTACACCTCAGCCAGATATTTTTGCGCTTGACGTGTGCTAACTGCTAGCACACCTATAATTAGCATGCTAGCTTTTATGGCTAATTTTGCACGTATACACCTCAGCTATGTTTTGGTACTTGACACAGGCTTAGTGTTAAAATGCTAACATTAGCATGTTAGCTTTAAAAAAAATTTTTGCATATGCACCCTTAGAGTCATATATTTTGGTACTTGATACAAGCTAACTGTTAGCCTGTTAAATTTAGCATGTTGACATCAGCATGCTAGCCTTTTTAGCTAATTTTAATGACATATGCTAACGTTAGCGTGTAAAAATGCTAACAATAGCACGGTAGCATTTTTAGCTAACTTCGCAGGTGTATACCTCAGCCAGATATTTTTGCACTTGACGTGTGCTAACTGTTAGCACGCTATAATTAGCATGCTAGCTTTTATGGCTAATTTTGCACGTATACACCTCAGCTATGTTTTGGTACTTGACACAGGCTTAGTGTTAAAATGCTAACATTAGCATGTTAGCTTTAAAACATTTTTTTGCATATGCACCCTTAGAGTCATATATTTTGGTACTTGATACAAGCTAACTGTTAGCCTGTTAAATTTAGCATGTTGACATCAGCATGCTAGCCTTTTTAGCTAATTTTAATGACATATGCTAACGTTAGCGTGTAAAAATGCTAACAATAGCACGGTAGCATTTTTAGCTAACTTCGCAGGTGTACACCTCAGCCAGATATTTTTGCACTTGACGTGTGCTAACTGTTAGCACGCTATAATTAGCATGCTAGCTTTTATGGCTAATTTTGCACGTATACACCTCAGCTATGTTTTGGTACTTGACACAGGCTTAGTGTTAAAATGCTAACATTAGCATGTTAGCTTTAAAAAAATTTTTTGCATATGCACCCTTAGAGTCATATATTTTGGTACTTGATACAAGCTAACTGTTAGCCTGTTAAATTTAGCATGTTGACATCAGCATGCTAGCCTTTTTAGCTAATTTTAATGACATATGCTAACGTTAGCGTGTAAAAATGCTAACAATAGCACGGTAGCATTTTTAGCTAACTTCGCAGGTGTACACCTCAGCCAGATATTTTTGCACTTGACGTGTGCTAACTGTTAGCACGCTATAATTAGCATGCTAGCTTTTATGGCTAATTTTGCACGTATACACCTCAGCTATGTTTTGGTACTTGACACAGGCTTAGTGTTAAAATGCTAACATTAGCATGTTAGCTTTAAAAAAAAATTTTGCATATGCACCCTTAGAGTCATATATTTTGGTACTTGATACAAGCTAACTGTTAGCCTGTTAAATTTAGCATGTTGACATCAGCATGCTAGCCTTTTTAGCTAATTTTAATGACATATGCTAACGTTAGCGTGTAAAAATGCTAACAATAGCACGGTAGCATTTTTAGCTAACTTCGCAGGTGTACACCTCAGCCAGATATTTTTGCACTTGACGTGTGCTAACTGTTAGCACGCTATAATTAGCATGCTAGCTTTTATGGCTAATTTTGCACGTATACACCTCGGACATGTTTTGGTACTTGACACATGCTTACTGTTAAAATGCTAACATTAGCATGTTAGCTTTAAAAAAACATTTTGTTACATATACACCCTAGAGTGATATGTATTGTGGTACTTGATACATGCTAACTGTTAGCCTGTTAAATTTAGCATGTCGACATCAGCATGCTAGCCTTGTTACTACAGGCGATGTCGTCGATTAAGAGTTGTATAAATAAAATTTGATTGCTAGGCAGATATTTTAGCACTTTTCCACATGCTAACATTAGCGTGTGAACATGCTAACAGAAAGCATTTTTAGCTAACTTCGCAGGTGTACACCTCAGCCAGATATTTTTGCACTTGACGTGTGCTAACTGTTAGCACGCTATAATTAGCATGCTAGCTTTTGTGGCTAATTTTGCACGTATATACCTCAGCTATGTTTTGGTACTTGACACAGGCTTAGTGTTCAAATGCTAACATTAGCATGTTAGCTTTAAAAAAAATTTTTTTTACATATTCACCCTTAGATCATATATTTTGGTACTTGATACATGCTAACTGTTAGCCTGTTAAATTTAGCATGTCGACGTCAGCATGCTAGCCTTGTTACTACAGGCGATGTAGTCGATTAAGAGTTGTATAAATGAAATTTGATTGCTAGGCAGCTATTTTAGCATTTTTCCACATGCTAACATTAGCGTGTGAACATGCTTACAGAAAGCATTTTTAGCTAACTTCGCAGGTGCAAACCTCAGCCAGATATTTTTGCACTTGACGTGTGCTAACTGTTAGCACGCTATAATTAGCATGCTAGCTTTTGTGGCTAATTTTGCACGTATATACCTCAGCCATGTTTTGGTACTTGACACAGGCTTAGTGTTCAAATGCTAACATTAGCATGTTAGCTTTAAAAACTTTTTTTTTTACATATTCACCCTTAGACCATATATTTTGGTACTTGATACATGCTAACTGTTAGCCTGTTAAATTTAGCATGTCGACATCAGCATGCTAGCCTTTTTAGCTAATTTTAACGACATATGCTAACATCAGCGTGTAAAAATGCTAACAATAGCACGCTAGCATTTTTAGCTAACTTCGCAGGTGCATACCTCAGCCAGATATTTTTGCACTTGACGTGTGCTAACTGCTAGCATGCTATAATTAGCGTGCTAGCTTTTATGGCTAATTTTGCACGTACACACCTCAGCCATGTTTTGGTACTTGACACGGGCTTAGTGTTCAAATGCTAACATTAGCATATTAGCTTTTTTACATTTTTTTGTTTTTTTTTACATATACTCCCTTAGAGTCATATATTTTGGTACTTGATACATGCTAACTGTTAGCCTGTTAAATTTAGCATGTCGACATCAGCATGCTAGCCTTGTTACTACAGGCGATGTCGTCGATTAAGAGTTGTATAAATGAAATTTGATTGCTAGGCAGATATTTTAGCACTTTTCCACATGCTAACATTAGCGTGTGAACATGCTAACAGAAAGCATTTTTAGCTAACTTCGCAGGTGCAAACCTCAGCCAGATATTTTTGCACTTGACGTGTGCTAACTGTTAGCACGCTATAATTAGCATGCTAGCTTTTATGGCTAATTTTGCACGTATACACCTCGGACATGTTTTGGTTCTCGACACATGCTTACTGTAAAAAAAAAAAAAATTATTTGTTTTTAATCATTTTACACGTACACACCTCAGAGTCATACATTGTGGTACTTGATGCATGCTAACTTTAGCATGTCGACATCAGCACGCCAGCCTTTACCGCTATTTTTTTCCGGTATAAACCTTAGAGTGAAATTGTGGAGGGGGGGGGGCGTGGCCTGCGGGCCTGCCGCGGAACGGGGTGTGCCAGGACCGACCTCGAAAGACAGCGACATGTGCGTAGATGGCCCAGGTGGAACCTTGTTATCTAATCACCCGTCGCCTTCATTAGCAGCAGCAGGTATGAGACACGTGGTGGGAGTTGGAGGTAAAAAAGACATTTCGCTGAAAAGCAAAAGCCTGCACTATTGAATGAAAATAAAACAGTTACACCCTGAATTCCAGGCTCTCCTGTTAGCGTGTGGTGGTCTGAAGAACCCACTAGAGGGCATCCTCTACAGAAATATTTTTGTAGCGCATTTTACTGGCACCTACCTAAAAGTCGTATTTGTTGTTACCTGACGGTATCTGGCTAGCGTGCTAACTGCTAGCAGTTTGGCTTCAGCTTCTCAGCATTCACACACATTTCTAGTTATTATGAAAAATACTCAATTGTGGCTCCTTAATAGATGGAATAAGCCACGGCGGATGTATTTAACGCCACTTTAGATCCCCTCAGCTGTGGCAGGATGAGTCGTTAATGAGCCTGAACGCACCACTGGGCAGCCTCCTGATTTTACATGCAAATAAAAAGCATATCAAAGGTCATTAATACTTTATTGTTGCACAGGATTTCTGCAAAAGTGCGGCTAATCAGATTTCCGTTTGCCGCGTCTTCCTCTCGTCCTTATTTGCCTCCGACCCTCCACCTCTGCACACGCGAGATTAGACCCTCGGACCCTCCCCCCGCACCCAAACAATGGTCCAGTGTGGTCCTGCCAGGTCCACCACTGATCCTACAAACAGATAAAGTGACCAGCATGTTTTGGGGGTTTTTCGACAAATACTCCATTATAACGCTACTTTTTGTTACATTTATTTATTTATTTTTTACATTGACATAGATGTTACACTCTTGTACTACTTTATGTATTTATTCCTAAATAGCTAATACGTTTTCTACAATATATATATCCCACAGTAAAAATAATAAACAAAGTAACTTGATCAATTATGTTCCATTGTTTCCACTTATCCCATTCTCTGACAATAGTACATGGAGAATTTTTTTTTTTTTAATAATGTTATTTTATTTTATTTTATTTTTGAGACATGTATCACTTGAGAAACTTTTTATAAAGTTATAAAAAAAATAAATTAAAAAAAAGTATAATTTTTTATTGATTTATTTTTTCAGAAATGTATCTCGTGCACACAAAATACATGTCTAAAAAAATTAATTTTTTATTTATTTTTATTTTTAAAACTTTATAAAAAGTTTCTTGTGCGCACGAGAAAGTTTCTCGTGTGCACGAGATAGTTTATTGTGCACACGAGATACATAAATAAATAAATAAAAATTTAAAAATGTTTCCCCCATGTCCCTTTAGGGGCTCCGTACAATAGCAACATGCATGCAAAATTGTCAATGAATCAATGACAAGCCCCTTCCTGCTCTGTCACCGATAACAATACGTGGCAAATGTAACGTATTGTCCTCGGTTGGGTTGTTATTTGAAGTTTGTTATTTTGCAATAATTATTTAACAATTTCTTCGTTGTATTCGAGCACAGAATATGCATCGAATTAAATCCAGGTTTTTTTGTGTGTTTTTTTAAGTTATATATATATATATATGTGTGTGTGTGTGTGTGTGTGTGTGTGTGTGTGTGTGTGTGTGTGTGTGTGTGTGTGTGTATATATTAGTGTGTGTATTTATATATATATATATATAAAAATGTATATATATATATATATATATATATAAATATATACATATATATGTATATGAATATATACATTTTTTATTCAAATTTTTATCATCTTAAAAATATGTTTTTAAGCCATCTCATGCAACCAAAAACAAGATCTATATATATATATATATATATATATATATATATATATATATATATATATATATATATATATATATATATATATATGTGTGTGTGTGTGTGTGTGAGTGTATATATATATATATATATATATATATATATATATATATGTATATATTTATACTGTATATATATATATATATATATATTTATATTTACAGTATATACATATATATATACATATATATATATACATACATATATATATATACATATATATATATATATGTATGTATATATATATATATATGTATATATATATGTATATATATATATATATATATATATATATATATATATATATATATATATATATATATATATATGCCGCGTCAAGTCTGATTTTAGAACGTTTTGTATTGTTGTATTTTTATCTATCTTACTATTTTACTTTTTGATCTGATTAGAGATGTATTTTTTACTTGTTTTATGTATTTGTATTTATTAATACATTTATTTAATTTTTTTTACTATAATTCTTGTCATAGCTTTTTCTGCATGCATATATTTTAATTTTTTCTTTTTTCTTTTTTTTTCATTTCTTTTGTGGTCACACAACATATTTTTTTTTGTTTTTTTTGCTAAACATTTCCCCTCATTTTTCAGTGAACACAACACACAACATTAGACCTTTCTCTCCGAAGTACATTTTCAAAAGTTATACACTATATTACTGTTAGTATTAAGAGTATTGTTGTAGAGCCGAGCAGATGATCTCTGGTGAGTGTTTGGCAGGAGATGACTCCATAAAAGCACGACAAAACCACAATAAAACAGATTAAGGAAAACAAAAGCTGTAATAAAATGTGCTGCCATGGAATTTTGACATTTAACAAAGCAGATTTTGAGCGTTTGCTTTATTGTTTCCTGGTGTCTTTTTTTTTTTTTTGGATCCAACGAAACAAACATTTCTTTCACTTAAAAAAGCACTCCGCTTCATCCCTGTTACCACTTTTTACAACACATTCTATATGCAAATGTATTAGTATTAGTATCAGTACTCATATTTCTATCAGTACTGGCTGCTTAGTCTATTTAAAAAATATTTATAATAACTCTTGGAATTCTTGGAATGCAGCAATAATAACATGAATAATTTCAAACAAACACTCACACAGACCATCCTTTTCAACTCCTCTGGAAAAGGCAGACTTTTGACACGTATTTCTTCCTTGGAAGTGCTGGCAACGGCCACTTTGGGAAAAAAAGTAAACAGACAATGAAACAACGCTTGTCATCAATCAATCAATCAAAGCGTTAACAGCCATTTGGTTGCATAGGAACAGAGGAAATGAGAACCAACATCAAGTGGCCAAGTGACGGAAAATTGAAATATCGTGTTTTTGAAAGGCCGACACGGACCAGACCTTTCCCTCTAGATCAGGGATGTCAAAGTCGTTCTCACTGAGGACCACATGGTAGTTATGTTTGGCCCCAGAGGGCCGCTTCTAACAGTGAATACTATTATTACACCATTTTTTTAATGCATTTTATTAGTGGATTTTTTAAAAACAAAAATGTAAAAAAAAATTTGGTAAGTTGCAACAATTTCATTTCAAAATGTAGTGTATGTTAGTGTACATGGAAAACAGTACTGCTGTTTTTATGGTTAAAAAAAGGCAGCTCGGAATTTTACTGTAAAATGTACATTTGTTTTTTTAATGTAAATAAAAAAACTGCAATTTTACAGTAACATTTTGGCACCTGAGCTTCCAGTTTGTTTTCTAGTTTTTTGTTTTTTTTACAGCAAATCAACAAGTAGATTTTTCAGTGGATTACTATAAATGGCAAAATGGCACCACAGTTAATTACAGTAAAAAAAAAAAAAAGTACAGTTTTTTTCCTTTATAGAAAAATGCTGTAAAAACCACAGTAAATTAATTTTACCATCAAATCTATTGCTACTTTTACATTGCACAATTTGATGGATAACTTTCTTTGAAATCATTACTAGTATTTATTTCTATTTAAAAAAATGATTTGAATGTTTTATAATCTATTTTTGCATAATAGACAAAATTTAAGTTAACATAATTTGCGATTACATGGTGTATTTTTATTTTTTTAATTTTTTAAATAGAAAGAAACAATACATTTAGTAAGAAAAGTTACAATACTTTATTGGTACATATTATTCCCAGGCTTTCGAGGGCCAAATAAAATGAGGCCTTGAGTTTGACACCTGTGCTCTAGATTATACCCACATTTCTATTTTTACTATATATATATATATATATATATATATATATATATATATATATATATATATATAGTGTGTTCATGTACAAGCTAGCAGAATATTGAAGCTCGCTGAACAGAATGTTGACCTACAGTATATTGCAGTTTTGTGTGATGTCAAAGCCCCAACATTTTTTTGTTTAACTTGAGGCAAAGTTTCCGATAATTTTCATCAATTTCTGAATTTCCGACTTCAGGGGTTTTCCACATTTTCGGTTCCAACTGTGTTTATTTACAAACCAAGTAGATCTTGTATTTTTGTTAATGGCTAATCTAAAGACTGGTGACAGATGTTGAAATTTCGTGCAGCGTCTTTCGTGACGATGGAAATTGTGTTGATTGACAATCTATAAAATTGTGACTCAAGACAAATTTTCCGATATTTTTTTTCTTCCAATTTTTGAATAGTACGGGGGCTTTCAACGTTTGCGGTTCTGACTGTGTTTATTTACGACATAGCACAATCTTGTTGTGACATCTACTGAGGTTTCGTGTGATGCTAAACCTCGTACATTTTCTTTCGCGACTTGAGGCACATTTTCCGATTTTTTTTTTTTTTAGCAATTTCTGAATTATTCAACCTCCGGGGTTTTAGACGTTCAAGGTTCCGCCGTATTTATTTACATGCTTGCAGAATATTGAAGCTCGCTGAATAGAAGTACTGATGTCAAACCTTTTTTCCGATAATTTTAATCAATTTCCGAACTGTGCAACTTCAGGGATTTTCGATGTTTGCGGTTCCCGACTGTGTTTGTTTACAAACCAAGTAGATCTTGTATCTTTGTTAATGGCCAATCTGAAGACTTGTGACGGATTTTGAAATTTCGTGGAGCATCTTTCGTGACGATTGAAATTGTTGGAAATGTTCCGATATTTTTTTTTTTCCAATTTCGGAATAGCACATGGGCTTTCAATGTTTGTTGTGTGTTTATTTACGACAAAGCACAATTTTGTTTCATAATCTTGTTGTGACATCTACCGAGGTTTCGTGTGATGCTAAACCTCGTACATTTTCTTTCGCGACTTGAGGCACATTTTCCGATTTTTTTTTATAGCAATTTCTGAATTATAACCTCAGGGGTTTTAGACGTTCAAGATATCGCCTTATTTTTTTACATGCTTGCAGAATATTGAACCTCGCTGAACAGAAATACTGATGTCAAATCTTTTTTCCGATAATTTTAATACATTTCCGAACTGTGCAATTTCAGGGATTTTCGATGTTTGCGGTTCCGACTGTGTTTGTTTACAAACCAAGTAAATCTTGTATTTTTGTTAATGGCTAATCTAAAGACTGGTGACAGATGTTGAAATTTCGTGCAGCGTCTTTAGTGACGATGGAAATTGCTCGAAATTTTCCGATATTTTTTTCCCCCAATTTCTGAATAGCACGGAGGCTTTCAATGTTTGTTTGTGTGTTTATTTACGACAAAGCACAATTTTGTTTCATAATCTTGTTGTGACATCTACCGAGGTTTCCTGTGATGCTAAACCTCGTACACTTTCTTTTGCAACATTAGGCACATTTTCCTATTTTTTTTTTATAGCAATTTCTGAATTATTTAACCTCAGGGGTTTTAGACGTTCAAGATTTTGCCGTATTTTTTTACCTGCTTGCAGAATATTGAACCTCGCTGAACAGAAGTACTGATGCCAAACCTTTTTTTCGATAATTTTAATCAATTTCCGAACTGTGCAACTTCAGGGATTTTCGATGTTTGCGGTTCCGACTGTGTTTGTTTACAAACCAAGTAGATCTTGTATCTTTGTTAATGGCTAATCTGAAGACTTGTGACGGATTTTGAAATTTCGTGGAGCATCTTTCTTGACGATTGAAATTGTTGGAAATGTTCCGATATTTTTTTTCTCCAATTTCTGAATAGCATGTGGGCTTTCAATGTTTGTTTGTGTGTTTATTTACGACAAAGCACAATTTTGTTTCATAATCTTGTTGTGACATCTACCGAGGTTTCGTGTGATGCTAAACCTCGTACATTTTCTTTCGCGACTTGAGGCACATTTTCCGATTTTTTTTTTTGGAGCAATTTCTGAATTATTTAACCTCCGGGGTTTTAGACGTTCAAGGTTCCGCCGTATTTATTTACATGCTTGCAGAATATTGAAGCTCGCTGAACAGAAGTACTGATGTCAAACCTTTTTCCGATAATTTTAATCAATTTCCGAACTGTGCAACTTCAGGAATTTTCGATGTTTGCGGTTCCAACTGTGTTTATTTACAAACCAAGTAGATCATGTATTTTTGTTAATGGCTAATCTAAAGACTGGTGACAGATGTTGAAATTTCATGCAGCGTCTTTTGTGACGATGGAAATTGCTCGAAATTTTCCGATTTTTTCCCCCCCCCCAATTTCTGAATAGCACGGAGTCTTTTAAACGTTTGCGGTTCTGACTGTGTTTACTTACAACACAGCACAATCTCGTTTCACAATCTTGTTGTGACATCTACTGAGGTTTCGTGTGATGCTAAACCTCGTACATTTTCTTTCGTGACTTGAGGCACATTTTCCGATTTTTTTTTGTTGCAATTTCTGAATTATTCAACCTCCGGGGTTTTAGACGTTCAAGGTTCCGCCGTATTTATTTACATGCTTGCAGAATATTGAAGCTCGCTGAACAGAAGTACTGATGTCAAACCTTTTTTCCGATAATTTTAATCAATTTCCGAACTGTGCAACTTCAGGGATTTTCGATGTTTGCGGTTCCGACTGTGTTTGTTTACAAACCAAGTAGATCTTGTATCTTTGTTAATGGCTAATCTGAAGACTTGTGACGGATTTTGAAATTTCGTGGAGCATCTTTCGTGACGATTTAAATTGTTGGAAATGTTCCGATATTTTTTTCTTTCCAATTTCGGAATAGCACGTGGGCTTTCAATGTTTGTTGTGTGTTTATTTACGACAAAGCACAATTTTGTTTCATAATCTTGTTGTGACATCTACCGAGGTTTCGTGTGATGCTAAACCTCGTACATTTTCTTTCGCGACTTGAGGCACATTTTCCGATTTTTTTTTTTTTAGCAATTTCTGAATTATTCAACCTCAGGGGTTTTAGACGTTCAAGATTCCGCCGTATTTATTTACATGCTTGCAGAATATTGAAGCTCGCTGAATAGAAGTACTGATGTCAAACCTTTTTTCCGATAATTTTAATCAATTTCCGAACTGTGCAACTTCAGGGATTTTCGATGTTTGCGGTTCCGACTGTGTTTGTTTACAAACCAAGTAGATCTTGTATCTTTGTTAATGGCTAATCTGAAGACTTGTGACGGATTTTGAAATTTCGTGGAGCATCTTTCGTGACGATTGAAATTGTTGGAAATGTTCCGATATTTTTTTTTTTCCAATTTCGGAATAGCACATGGGCTTTCAATGTTTGTTGTGTGTTTATTTACGACAAAGCACAATTTTGTTTCATAATCTTGTTGTGACATCTACCGAGGTTTCCTGTGATGCTAAACCTCGTACATTTTCTTTCGCGACTTGAGGCACATTTTCCGATTTTTTTTTTTTTTAGCAATTTCTGAATTATTCAACCTCCGGGGTTTTAGACGTTCAAGGTTCCGCCGTATTTATTTACATGCTTGCAGAATATTGAAGCTCACTGAACAGAAGTACTGATGTCAAACCTTTTTTCCGATAATTTTAATCAATTTCCGAACTGTGCAACTTCAGGGATTTTCGATGTTTGCGGTTCCGACTGTGTTTGTTTACAAACCAAGTAGATCTTGTATCTTTGTTAATGGCTAATCCGAAGACTTGTGACAGATTTTGAAATTTTGTGGAGCATCTTTCGTGACGATTTAAATTGTTGGAAATGTTCCGATATTTTTTTCTTTCCAATTTCGGAATAGCACGTGGGCTTTCAATGTTTGTTGTGTGTTTATTTACGACAAAGCACAATTTTGTTTCATAATCTTGTTGTGACATCTACCGAGGTTTCCTGTGATGCTAAACCTCGTACATTTTCTTTCGCGACTTGAGGCACATTTTCCGATTTTTTTTTTATAGTAATTTCTGAATTATTCAACCTCAGGGGTTTTAGACGTTCAAGATATCGCCTTATTTTTTTACATGCTTGCAGAATATTGAACCTCGCTGAACAGAAGTACTGATGTCAAATCTTTTTTCCGATAATTTTAATACATTTCCGAACTGTGCAATTTCAGGGATTTTCGATGTTTGCGGTTCCAACTGTGTTTATTTACAAACCAAGTAAATCTTGTATTTTTGTTAATGGCTAATCTAAAGACTGGTGACAGATGTTGAAATTTCGTGCAGCGTCTTTTGTGACGATGGAAATTGCTCGAAATTTTCCGATATTTTTTCCCCCCAATTTCTGAATAGCACGGAGGCTTTTATACGTTTGCGGTTCTGACTGTGTTTACTTACAACACAGCACAATCTCGTTTCACAATCTTGTTGTGACATCTACTGAGGTTTCGTGTGATGCTAAACCTCGTACATTTTCTTTCGTGACTTGAGGCACATTTTCCGATTTTTTTTTAATAGCAATTTCTGAATTATTCAACCTCCGGGTTTTAGACGTTCAAGGTTCCGCCGTATTTATTTACATGCTTGCAGAATATTGAAGCTCGCTGAACAGAAGTACTGATGTCAAACCTTTTTTCCGATAATTTTAATCAATTTCCGAACTGTGCAACTTTAGGGATTTTCGATGTTTGCGGTTCCGACTGTGTTTGTTTACAAACCAAGTAGATCTTGTATCTTTGTTAATGGCTAATCTGAAGACTTGTGACGGATTTTGAAATTTCGTGGAGCATCTTTCGTGACGATTGAAATTGTCGGAAATGTTCCGATATTTTTTTTCTCCAATTTCTGAATAGCACGTGGGCTTTCAATGTTTGTTTGTGTGTTTATTTACGACAAAGCACAATTTTGTTTCACAATCTTGTTGTGACATCTACCGAGGTTTCGTGTGATGCTAAACCTCGTACATTTTCTTTCGCGACTTGAGGCACATTTTCCGATTTTTTTTTTTGGAGCAATTTCTGAATTATTTAACCTCCGGGGTTTTAGACGTTCAAGGTTCCGCCGTATTTATTTACATGCTTGCAGAATATTGAAGCTCGCTGAACAGAAGTACTGATGTCAAACCTTTTTTCCGATAATTTTAATCAATTTCCGAACTGTGCAACTTCCGGAATTTTCGATGTTTGCGGTTCCCACTGTTTATTTACAAACCAAGTAGATCATGTATTTTTGTTAATGGCTAATCTAAAGACTGGTGACAGATGTTGAAATTTCATGCAGCGTCTTTTGTGACGATGGAAATTGCTCGAAATTTTCCGATTTTTTTTTCCCCCCCCAATTTCTGAATAGCACGGAGTCTTTTAAACGTTTGCGGTTCTGACTGTGTTTACTTACAACACAGCACAATCTCGTTTCACAATCTTGTTGTGACATCTACTGAGGTTTCGTGTGATGCTAAACCTCGTACATTTTCTTTCGTGACTTGAGGCACATTTTCCGATTTTTTTTTTATAGCAATTTCTGAATTATTCAACCTCCGGGTTTTAGACGTTCAAGGTTCCGCCGTATTTATTTACATGCTTGCAGAATATTGAACCTCGCTGAACAGAAGTACTGATGTCAAACCTTTTTTCCGATAATTTTAATCAATTTCCGAACTGTGCAACTTCAGGGATTTTCGATGTTTGCGGTTCCGACTGTGTTTGTTTACAAACCAAGTAGATCTTGTATCTTTGTTAATGGCTAATCCGAAGACTTGTGACGGATTTTGAAATTTTGTGGAGCATCTTTCGTGACGATTGAAATTGTTGGAAATGTTCCGATATTTTTTTCTTTCCAATTTCGGAATAGCACGTGGGCTTTCAATGTTTGTTGTGTGTTTATTTACGACAAAGCACAATTTTGTTTCATAATCTTGTTGTGACATCTACCGAGGTTTCGTGTGATGCTAAACCTCGTACATTTTCTTTCGCGACTTGAGGCACATTTTCCGATTTTTTTTTTTGGAGCAATTTCTGAATTATTTAACCTCCGGGGTTTTAGACGTTCAAGGTTCCGCCGTATTTATTTACATGCTTGCAGAATATTGAAGCTCGCTGAACAGAAGTACTGATGTCAAACCTTTTTTCCGATAATTTTAATCAATTTCCGAACTGTGCAACTTCAGGGATTTTTGATGTTTGCGGTTCCAACTGTGTTTATTTACAAACCAAGTAGATCATGTATTTTTGTTAATAGCTAATCTAAAGACTGGTGACAGATGTTGAAATTTCATGCAGCGTCTTTTGTGACGATGGAAATTGCTCGAAATTTTCCGATTTTTTTCCCCCCCTAATTTCTGAATAGCACGGAGTCTTTTAAACGTTTGCGGTTCTGACTGTGTTTACTTACAACACAGCACAATCTCGTTTCACAATCTTGTTGTGACATCTACTGAGGTTTCGTGTGATGCTAAACCTCGTACATTTTCTTTCGTGACTTGAGGCACATTTTCCGATTTTTTTTTTATAGCAATTTCTGAATTATTCAACCTCCGGGTTTTAGACGTTCAAGGTTCCGCCGTATTTATTTACATGCTTGCAGAATATTGAACCTCGCTGAACAGAAGTACTGATGTCAAACCTTTTTTCCGATAATTTTAATCAATTTCCGAACTGTGCAACTTCAGGGATTTTCGATGTTTGCGGTTCCGACTGTGTTTGTTTACAAACCAAGTAGATCTTGTATCTTTGTTAATGGCTAATCTGAAGACTTGTGACGGATTTTGAAATTTCGTGGAGCATCTTTCTTGACGATTGAAATTGTTGGAAATGTTCCGATATTTTTTTTCTCCAATTTCTGAATAGCATGTGGGCTTTCAATGTTTGTTTGTGTGTTTATTTACGACAAAGCACAATTTTGTTTCTTAATCTTGTTGTGACATCTACCGAGGTTTCGTGTGATGCTAAACCTCGTACATTTTCTTTTGCGACTTGAGGCACATTTTCCGATTTTTTTTTTTTAGCAATTTCTGAATTATTCAACCTCCGGGGTTTTAGACGTTCAAGGTTCCGCCTTATTTATTTACATGCTTGCAGAATATTGAAGCTCGCTGAACAGAAGTACTGATGTCAAACCTTTTTTCCGATAATTTTAATCAATTTCCGAACTGTGCAACTTCAGGAATTTTCGATGTTTGCGGTTCCGACTGTGTTTGTTTACAAACCAAGTAGATCTTGTATCTTTGTTAATGGCTAATCTGAAGACTTGTGACGGATTTTGAAATTTCGTGGAGCATCTTTCGTGACGATTGAAATTGTTGGAAATGTTCCGATATTTTTTTTTTTCCAATTTCGGAATAGCACGTGGGCTTTCAATGTTTGTTTGTGTGTTTATTTACGACAAAGCACAATTTTGTTTCATAATCTTGTTGTGACATCTACCGAGGTTTCGCGTGATGCTAAACCTCGTACATTTTCTTTCGCGACTTGAGGCACATTTTCCGATTTTTTTTTTTTGAGCAATTTCTGAATTATTCAACCTACGGGGTTTTAGACGTTCAAGGTTCCGCCGTATTTATTTACATGCTTGCAGAATATTGAAGCTCGCTGAACAGAAGTACTGATGTCAAACCTTTTTTCCGATAATTTTAATCAATTTCCGAACTGTGCAACTTCAGGAATTTTCGATGTTTGCGGTTCCAACTGTGTTTATTTACAAACCAAGTAGATCATGTATTTTTGTTAATGGCTAATCTAAAGACTGGTGACAGATGTTGAAATTTCATGCAGCGTCTTTTGTGACGATGGAAATTGCTCGAAATTTTCCGATTTTTTCCCCCCCCTAATTTCTGAATAGCACGGAGTCTTTTAAACGTTTGCGGTTCTGACTGTGTTTACTTACAACACAGCACAATCTCGTTTCACAATCTTGTTGTGACATCTACTGAGGTTTCGTGTGATGCTAAACCTCGTACATTTTCTTTCGTGACTTGAGGCACATTTTCCGATTTTTTTTTTATAGCAATTTCTGAATTATTCAACCTCCGGGTTTTAGACGTTCAAGGTTCCGCCTTATTTATTTACATGCTTGCAGAATATTGAAGCTCGCTGAACAGAAGTACTGATGTCAAACCTTTTTTCCGATAATTTTAATCAATTTCCGAACTGTGCAACTTTAGGGATTTTCGATGTTTGCGGTTCCGACTGTGTTTGTTTACAAACCAAGTAGATCTTGTATCTTTGTTAATGGCTAATCTGAAGACTTGTGACGGATTTTGAAATTTCGTGGAGCATCTTTCGTGACGATTGAAATTGTTGGAAATGTTCCGATATTTTTTTTCTCCAATTTCTGAATAGCATGTGGGCTTTCAATGTTTGTTTGTGTGTTTATTTACGACAAAGCACAATTTTGTTTCATAATCTTGTTGTGACATCTACCGAGGTTTCGTGTGATGCTAAACCTCGTACATTTTCTTCCGCGACTTGAGGCACATTTTCCGATTTTTTCTTTTGGAGCAATTTCTGAATTATTTAACCTCCGGGGTTTTAGACGTTCAAGGTTCCGCCGTATTTATTTACATGCTTGCAGAATATTGAAGCTCACTGAACAGAAGTACTGATGCCAAACCTTTTTTCCGATAATTTTAATCAATTTACGAACTGTGCAACTTCAGGGATTTTCGATGTTTGCGGTTCCGACTGTGTTTGTTTACAAACCAAGTAGATCTTGTATCTTTGTTAATGGCTAATCTGAAGACTTGTGACGGATTTTGAAATTTCGTGGAGCATCTTTCGTGACGATTGAAATTGTTGGAAATGTTCCGATATTTTTTTCTTTCCAATTTCGGAATAGCACGTGGGCTTTCAATGTTTGTTGTGTGTTTATTTACGACAAAGCACAATTTTGTTTCATAATCTTGTTGTGACATCTACCGAGGTTTCGTGTGATGCTAAACCTCGTACATTTTCTTTCGCGACTTGAGGCACATTTTCCGATTTTTTTTTTTGGAGCAATTTCTGAATTATTTAACCTCCGGGGTTTTAGACGTTCAAGGTTCCGCCGTATTTATTTACATGCTTGCAGAATATTGAAGCTCGCTGAACAGAAGTACTGATGTCAAACCTTTTTTCCGATAATTTTAATCAATTTCCGAACTGTGCAACTTCAGGGATTTTCGATGTTTGCGGTTCCGACTGTGTTTGTTTACAAACCAAGTAGATCTTGTATCTTTGTTAATGGCCAATCTGAAGACTTGTGACGGATTTTGAAATTTCGTGGAGCATCTTTCGTGACGATTGAAATTGTTGGAAATGTTCCGATATTTTTTTTTTTCCAATTTCGGAATAGCACGTGGGCTTTCAATGTTTGTTGTGTGTTTATTTACGACAAAGCACAATCTCGTTTCACAATCTTGTTGTGACATCTACCGAGGTTTCCTGTGATGCTAAACCTTGTACATTTTCTTTCGCGACTTGAGGCACATTTTCCGATTTTTTTTTTTTTAGCAATTTCTGAATTATTCAACCTCCGGGGTTTTAGACGTTCAAGGTTCCGCCGTATTTATTTACATGCTTGCAGAATATTGAAGCTCGCTGAATAGAAGTACTGATGTCAAACCTTTTTTCCGATAATTTTAATCAATTTCCGAACTGTGCAACTTCAGGGATTTTCGATGTTTGCGGTTCCGACTGTGTTTGTTTACAAACCAAGTAGATCTTGTATCTTTGTTAACGGCCAATCTGAAGACTTGTGACGGATTTTGAAATTTCGTGGAGCATCTTTCGTGACGATTGAAATTGTTGGAAATGTTCCGATATTTTTTTTCTCCAATTTCTGAATAGCACGTGGGCTTTCAATGTTTGTTTGTGTGTTTATTTACGACAAAGCACAATTTTGTTTCATAATCTTGTTGTGACATCTACCGAGGTTTCGTGTGATGCTAAACCTCGTACACTTTCTTTTGCAACATTAGGCACATTTTCCTATTTTTTTTTTATAGCAATTTCTGAATTATTTAACCTCTGGGGTTTTAGACGTTCAAGATTTTGCCGTATTTTTTTACCTGCTTGCAGAATATTGAACCTCGCTGAACAGAAGTACTGATGCCAAACCTTTTTTCCGATAATTTTAATCAATTTCCGAACTGTGCAACTTCAGGGATTTTCGATGTTTGCGGTTCCGACTGTGTTTGTTTACAAACCAAGTAGATCTTGTATCTTTGTTAATGGCTAATCTGAAGACTTGTGACGGATTTTGAAATTTCGTGGAGCATCTTTCGTGACGATTGAAATTGTTGGAAATGTTCCGATATTTGTTTTCTCCAATTTCTGAATAGCACGTGGGCTTTCAATGTTTGTTTGTGTGTTTATTTACGACAAA
This sequence comes from Nerophis lumbriciformis, assembly GCF_033978685.3. Taxonomy (NCBI): domain Eukaryota; kingdom Metazoa; phylum Chordata; class Actinopteri; order Syngnathiformes; family Syngnathidae; genus Nerophis; species Nerophis lumbriciformis. The sequence goes on from NC_084556.2 coordinate 2,027,202, forward strand.
GCACAATTTTGTTTCACAATCTTGTTGTGACATCTACCGAGGTTTCGTGTGATGCTAAACCTCGTACATTTTCTTTCGCGACTTGAGGCACATTTTCCGATTTTTTGTTTTTGAGCAATTTCTGAATTATTTAACCTCCGGGGTTTTAGACGTTCAAGGTTCCGCCGTATTTATTTACATGCTTGCAGAATATTGAAGCTCGCTGAATAGAAGTACTGATGTCAAACCTTTTTTCCGATAATTTTAATCAATTTCCGAACTGTGCAACTTCAGGAATTTTCGATGTTTGCGGTTCCAACTGTGTTTATTTACAAACCAAGTAGATCATGTATTTTTGTTAATGGCTAATCTAAAGACTGGTGACAGATGTTGAAATTTCATGCAGCGTCTTTTGTGACGATGGAAATTGCTCGAAATTTTCCGATTTTTTTTCCCCCCCCCCAATTTCTGAATAGCACGGAGTCTTTTAAACGTTTGCGGTTCTGACTGTGTTTACTTACAACACAGCACAATCTCGTTTCACAATCTTGTTGTGACATCTACTGACGTTTCGTGTGATGCTAAACCTCGTACATTGTCTTTCGCGACTTGAGGCACATTTTCCGATTTTTTTTTTTTTAGCAATTTCTGAATTATTCAACCTCCGGGGTGTTAGACGTTCAAGGTTCCGCCTTATTTATTTACATGCTTGCAGAATATTGAACCTCGCTGAACAGAAGTACTGATGTCAAACCTTTTTTCCGATAATTTTAATCAATTTCCGAACTGTGCAACTTCAGGGATTTTCGATGTTTGCGGTTCCGACTGTGTTTGTTTACAAACCAAGTAGATCTTGTATCTTTGTTAATGGCTAATCCGAAGACTTGTGACGGATTTTGAAATTTCGTGGAGCATCTTTCTTGACGATTGAAATTGTTGGAAATGTTCCGATATTTTTTTTCTCCAATTTCTGAATAGCACGTGGGCTTTCAATGTTTGTTTGTGTGTTTATTTACGACAAAGCACAATTTTGTTTCATAATCTTGTTGTGACATCTACCGAGGTTTCGCGTGATGCTAAACCTCGTACATTTTCTTTCGCGACTTGAGGCACATTTTCCGATTTTTTTTTTTGGAGCAATTTCTGAATTATTTAACCTCAGGGGTTTTAGACGTTCAAGGTTCCGCCATATTTATTTACATGCTTGCAGAATATTGAAGCTCGCTGAACAGAAGTACTGATGTCAAACCTTTTTTCCGATAATTTTAATCAATTTCCGAACTGTGCAACTTCAGGGATTTTTGATGTTTGTTTCCAAGCTAGTGCACTATTTTATTTTGGATGCGGACTGAACCGAAGACGAGTGACGGGTGGTAACGTCTTTTGTAGCAGTGAATATCGTAAACTCGCTGTAGTTATTGACAAGCTACGCAAGTCTCAGGGATGTTTTGACGTTAGCGGTTCAGTCTTTTTGAACAGAAAAAAGTGGTATGATTAAAAAGGGGTGTGTTCACTTTGTTCATTTAGCTGTACAGTCACAGGTCACATGACGCTCCACGCCACCTGTTTTGGCTTCTGGGATTTGACGCCGCTTTGTGTTTTTTTTTATCGTCATTCAAAATCCTTCAAAGAAATAACTTCCCACATCTCTTCTTTTGAGCACAACTGCGAAATTAAAAAAAAAGAAGCCTTTTTGCTCACAGCTTGCGGCCGCAGCTGCCATCTTTGTAGGCGCTGGCCTAAGAACAGTCGGAGAATGGAGGTCGGCCGAGGGGGTCCGCGCCGTAGGTACGAACATGAAACAGCTGCAATTATTATCAGACGCCTCCGTCTGCAACATCGGACTCCACAAGGTGATCCGTTTATCTTTGTTGTGTTTTTTTTTTTTAAGCTTTTCCTCAGAGGACTTCAAGCACCCGGGATGAAGAAGCTGGAGGAGACGAGGCGCTTTAATGAAGATCACACGTCGTCGGAAAGGCACTGCAGGACATGAATCAGCAAGGAGGTAGGAATCAAACAAGGAAGCGACTTAAAAATACAAAACAGAGACAAGGACAGACGAACTGAAGGCTTCTTGCACTTTTTCAACTCTGCACGTGTCCAACGACAGGCAACAAACATCAATGTTTTTATTCAAATATGATCTACATTTGTACTGTCATATTTATGATCATTTTATTCGATTTTTTACGATATTGGCCTTAGAACCTTTGATATACAAAAACCAAAATCCTTTTCAACCTATATTCAGTTGAATATCAATCAATCAATCAATGTTTATTTATATAGCCCTAAATCACAAGTGTCTCAAAGGGCTGCACAAGCCACAACGACATCCTCGGTATAGCCCACATAAGGGCAAGGAAAAACTCACCCCAGTGGGACGTCGATGTGAATGACTATGAGAAACCTTGGAGAGGACCGCATATGTGGGTAACCCCCCCCTCTAGGGAGACCGAATGCAATGGATGTCGAGTGGGTCTAACATAATATTGTGAGAGTCCAGTCCATAGTGGATCCAGCATAACAGTAAGAGTCCAGTCCACAGTGGGGTCAGCAGGAAACCATCCCGAGCGGAGACGGGTCAGCAGCGCAGAGATGTTCCCAACCAATATACAGGCGAGCGGTCCACCCCGGGTCCCGACCCCGGACAGCCAGCACCCCATCCATGGCCACCGGATCTGTGTGTCTTCCCCTCCACAAGGGATAGGGGGGAGCAGAGGAGAAAAGAAAAGAAACGGCAGATCAACTGGTCTAAAAAAAGGGGGGCTATTCAAAGGCTAGAGTATACAAATGAGTTTTGAGATGGGACTTAAATGTTTCTACTGAGACTGCAAAGACAAGATATTTAACGTTCGAACTGGAAAACTATGTTATTTTTTGCAAATATTAGCTCATTTGGAATTTGATGCATGCAACATGTTTCAAAAAAGATGGCACAAGTGTCAAAAAAGACTGAGAAAGTTGAGGAATGCTCATCAAACACTTATTTGGAACATCCCAGAGGTGAACAGGCTAATTGGGAACAGGTGGGTGCCATGATTGGGTATAAAAGCAGCTTCCATGAAATGCTCAGTCAAGGATGGGGCGAGGGTCACCACTTTGTCAACAAATGCGTGAGCAAATTGTCGAACAGTTTAAGAACAACATTTCTCCGCCAGCTATTGCAAGGAATTTAGGGATTTCAACATCATCAAAAGGTTCGGAGAATCTGCACGTAAGCTATGATATTACGGACCTTCGATGCCTCAGGCGGTACTGCATCAAAAAGCGACATCGGTGTGTAAAGGATATCACCGCATGGGCTCAGGAACACTTCAGAAAACCACTCTCAGTGACTACAGTTCGTCGCTACATCTGTAAGTGCAAGTTGAAACTCTACTAAGCAAAGCGAAAGCCATTTATCAACAACACCCAGAAACGCCGCCGGCTTCGCTGGGCCCGAGCTCATCTAAGATGGACTGATGCAAAGTGGAAAAGTGTTCTGTGATCTGACGAGTCCACATTTCAAATTGTTTTTGGAAATTGTGGACGTCGTGTCCTCTGGAATATTAAATTCTAAGTTAATGATTATTTCCAAAAAATAATTAAGTTTCTCAGTTGGAACATGAAATATCTTGTCTTTGCAGTCTATTCAATTGAATATAAGTTGAAAAGGATTTGCAAATCATTGTATTCTGTTTTTATTTATGTTTTACACAACATGCCAACTTCACTGGTTTTGGGTTTTGTACAATAATGTAACATTAAGGAGTGAGACAGGAGGACACACACGTTAGCAACACTAGCATAATGTTAGCTGCATGCTAATTTAACAGGGACATCATGCTAGGTTAGCACATTCACAGAAGGTAACAAAATGATTAAACTTACAGTTCCCAAGTCCGTAGCTGACTGACAGGTATTTGGCAGAACTTTATTATAAGATGCGTAGTGAAGCCTACTTTACATACCTCTAAGGAATACGTACTTGCTAAAGTCGTGCAAAACAAGACCGTTGATCATTTTCATTTTTCAAAATGTTGCTAAACGTTGAATACCCCTGAAGGCCTATTTTCAGAATTTGACTAAAATGATCGGAACTACGCGCTTGTAAGATAACACGTAACAAAAAAGCAAGCCCGCAGATTTGCTCATAGATAAATACAATGCAGAAATTGAGTAAAATTATTCCAAAAATGTTTAAGAGATTTTGCAAAACACCAGCGTACCTCACGAGACTTTAAAATCTGCTAGCTTGTTTATAAATGGAGTTGGGACCTCTATTGAGTTCGTACAGTTCAGAATTAGCGTACATACTTTCGTAAAGTTGTGCAAAACAAGACTGTTTAGCATTTTTGTTTTTTTAAAATGTTGCTAGCTTGTAAATAATTGTTAAATACCCGTGAGAGCCTAAATTCAGAATTTGAGCAAAATGATCGGAAACACATGCCTGTAAAGTAACACATAAAATGGCCAAAAAAATTCAGTGTAGCTTTTAAATAAGTACAATGCGGAATTTGAATAAAATGATCGCAAACATTTTTTGTTTTTTAAATGTTTCGAGGTTGTAATAAAAAGGTTGAAATACCTAAATTAGGAATTTGACTAAAATTATCGGAAATATGCAGGGTAACACATAACATAAAGCAAGACTTCGGCGTAGCGTGTGAAGAAATTCGATGCAGGATTTGCAGAAAATGATCGGAAATACACGCCTGTAAAGTAACACATAACATGACGCAAGACTTCAGTGTAGCTTTTAAATAAGTACAATGCGGAATTTGAATAAAATGATCACAAAAATGGGAAATAAATATTGCAAAACATCAGTGTGTCCTACACAACTTAAAATTATGTTAGTTTATTCATAAATACAGTTGTAACCTTGATATAGATCTTACAGAATTTAAGCTAAATTATCCTAAAATCATCCAATTGTAAAATATTTGTATATTTCAAAATGTTTCTAGCTTGTAAATAAATGATAAATACTCTTAGAGATTTGGGACCTCTATTGAGTTCGTACAGTTCAGAATTTGAGCAAAATTAGCGTACATATTTTTCGTTAAGTCGTGCAAAACAAGACTGTTTAGCATTTTTCAAAATGTTGCTAACTTGTAAATAATTGTTAAATACCTGTGAGAGCCTAAATTCAGAATTTTAGAAAAAGGATCGTTAAAAAAACGCCTGTAAAGTAACACAACATTGCGCAAAACGCCAGAAAAGCTTTTATATACGTACAACGCGGAATTTGAATAAAATAATCGCAAAAATGCTAAATAAATATTGCAAAACATCAGCGTACCTCACGAAGCTTAAAATTTAGTTCAATTATTTATAAATACAGTTGGAAGTTTGTTTATTATTTTTGTTTTTCTAAATGTTGCTAGCTTGTAAATAAACGTTAAATATCATTAAGGATTTTACCATAATGATCGAAAATATGCAAGGTAACACGTAACATAAAGCAAGACTTCGGCGTAGCGTGTAGAGAAATACGATGCAGGATTTGCGCAAAAATTATCGGAAATACACGACTGTAAATTATCATAAAATCGTCCAATTGTAAAATATTTCTGTCTTTCAAAATGTTTCTAGCTTGTCAATAAATGATAAATACCCTCAGAGAGTTGGGACCTCCATTGAGTTCGTACAGTTCAGAATTCGGGCCTGAATTAAGAATTTTACCAAAATGATCGGAGATTTGTAAGGTAACAAACACGAAAGCCACACTTAAGCGTAGCTTGTAAAGAAATACGAGGCGGAATTTGAGAACAATTATTGTAAACATGCGAAACACGTATCACGAGACTTCAAAATATGCCAGCTTGTTTATAAATAGAGTTGGGACCTCTATTGCGTTCGTACAGTTCAGAATTAGCGTACATACTTTCGTAAAGTTGTGCAAAACAAGACTGTTTAGCATTTTTGTTTTTCAAAATGTTGCTAGCTTGTAAATACTTGTTAAATACCCGTGAGAGCCTAAATTCAGAATTTGAGCAAAATGATCGGAAATACACGCCTGTAAAGTAACATAAAATGGCGAAAAAACTTCAGTGTAGCTTTTAAAAAAGTACAATGCGGAATTTGAATAAAATGATCGCAAACATTTTTTGTTTTTTAAAATGTTTCGAGGTTATAATAAAAAGGTTTAAATACCTAAATTAGGAATTTGACTAAAATTATCGGAAATATGCAGGGTAACACATAACATAAAGCAAGACTTCGGCGTAGCGTGTGAAGAAATTCGATGCAGGATTTGCAGAAAATGATCGGAAATACACGCCTGTAAAGCAACACATAACATGACGCAAGACTTCAGTGTAGCTTTTAAATAAGTACAATGCGGAATTTGAATAAAATGATCACAAAAATGGGAAATAAATATTGCAAAACATCAGTGTGTCCTACAAAACTTAAAATTATGTTAGTTTATTCATAAATACAGTTGTAACCTTGATATAGATCTTACAGAATTTAAGCTAAATTATCCTAAAATCATCCAATTGTAAAATATTTGTATTTTTCAAAATGTTTCTATCTTGTAAATAAATGATAAATACTCTTAGAGATTTGGGACCTCTATTGAGTTCGTACAGTTCAGAATTTGAGCAAAATTAGCGTACATATTTTTCGTTAAGTCGTGCAAAACAAGACTGTTTAGCATTTTTCAAAATGTTGCTAACTTGTAAATAATTGTTAAATACCTGTGAGAGCCTAAATTCAGAATTTTAGAAAAAGGATCGTTAAAAACACGCCTGTAAAGTAACACAACATTGCGCAAAACGCCAGAAAAGCTTTTATATACGTACAACGCGGAATTTGAATAAAATAATCGCAAAAATGCTAAATAAATATTGCAAAACATCAGCGTACCTCACGAAGCTTAAAATGTAGTTCAATTATTTATAAATACAGTTGGAAGTTTGTTTATTATTTTTATTTTTCTAAATGTTGCTAGCTCGTAAATAAACGTTAAATACCATTAAGGATTTTACCAAAATGATCGAAAATATGCAAGGTAACACGTAACATGAAGCAAGACTTCGGCGTAGCGTGTAGAGAAATACGATGCAGGATTTGCGCAAAAATGATCGGAAATACACGACTGTAAATTATCATAAAATCGTCCAATTGTAAAATATTTCTGTTTTTCAAAATGTTTCTAGCTTGTCAATAAATGATAAATACCCTCAGAGAGTTGGGACCTCCATTGAGTTCGTACAGTTCAGAATTCGGGCCTAAAATAAGAATTTTACCAAAATGATCGGAAATTTGTAAGGTAACAAACACAAAAGCCACACTTAAGCGTAGCTTGTAAAGAAATACGAGGCGGAATTTGAGAAAAATGATTGTAAACATGCGAAACACGTATCATGAGACTTCAAAATCTGCTAGCTTGTTTATAAATAGAGTTGGGACCTCTATTGAGTTCGTACAGTTCAGAATTAGCGTACATATTTTCGTAAAGTTGTGCAAAACAAGACTGTTTAGCATTTTTGTTTTCAAAATGTTGCTGGCTTGTAAATAATTGTTAAATACCCGTGAGAGCCTAAATTCAGAATTTGAGCAAAATGATCGGAAACACATGCCTGTAAAGTAACATAAAATGGCGAAAAAACTTCAGTGTAGTTTTTAAATAAGTACAATGCGGAATTTGAATAAAATGATCGCAAACATTTTTTTTTTTTTAAATGTTTCGAGGTTGTAAAAAAAATACCTAAATTAGGAATTTGACTAAAATTATCGGAAATATGCAGGGTAACACATAACATAAAGCAAGACTTCGGCGTAGCTTGTGAAGAAATTCCATGCAGGATTTGCAGAAAATGATCGGAAATACACGCCTGTAAAGTAACACATAACATGACGCAAGACTTCGGTGTAGCTTTTAAATAAGTACAATGCGAAATTTGAATAAAATGATCGCAAACATTTTTTGTTTATTAAAATGTTTCGATGTTGTAAATAAAAGGTTTAAATACCTAAATTAGGAATTTGACTAAAATTATCGGAAATATGCATAAAGCAAGACTTCGGCGTAGCGTGTGAAGAAATTCAATGCAGGATTTGCAGAAAATGATCGGAAATACACGCCTGTAACGTAACACATAACATGACGCAAGACTTCAGGATAGCTTTTAAATTAAGTACATCGCAAGATTTGAATACAATTATCGCAAAAATGGGATAGGAATATTGCAAAACATCTATGTACCTCACAAAACTTAAAATTATGTTAGTTTATTTAGTCGGAACCTCAAAATAGTTCTTACAGAATTTAATCCACAATCGTCCAATTGTAAAATATTTTAGTTTTTCAAAATGTTTCTAGCTTGTAAATAAATGATAAATACCCTTAGGGAGTTGGGACCTCTATTGAGTTCGTACAGTTCAGAATTGGAGCAAAATTAGCGTACGTATTTTTCGTTAAGTCGTGCAAAACAAGACCGTTTAGCATTTTTCAAAATGTTGCTAACTTGTAAATAATTGTTGAATACCTGTGAGAGCCTAAATTCAGAATTTGAGCAAAATGATCGTAAAAACACGCCTGTAAAGTAACATATAACATTGCGCAAAACGCCAGGAAAGCTTTTATATACGTACAATGCGGAATTTGAATAAAATAATCGCAAAAATGCTAAATAAATATTGCAAAACATCAGCGTACCTCACGAAGCTTAAAATGTAGTTCAATTATTTATAAATACAGTTGGAAGTTTGTTTATTATTTTTGTTTTTCTAAATGTTGCTAGCTTGTAAATAAACGTTAAATACCATTAAGGATTTTACCAAAATGATCGAAAATATGCAAGGTAACACGTAACATAAAGCAAGACTTCGGCGTAGCGTGTAGAGAAATACGATGCAGGATTTGCGCAAAAGTGATCGGAAATACACGACTGTAAATTATCATAAAATCATCCAATTGTAAAATATTTCTGTTTTTCAAAATGTTTCTAGCTTGTCAATAAATGATAAATACCCTCAGAGAGTTGGGACCTCCATTGAGTTCGTACAGTTCAGAATTCGGGCCTAAATTAAGAATTTTACCAAAATGATCGGAAATTCGTAAGGTAACAAACACAAAAGCCACACTTAAGCGTAGCTTGTAAAGAAATACGAGGCGGAATTTGAGAAAAATGATTGTAAACATGCGAAACACGTATCATGAGACTTCAAAATCTGCTAGCTTGTTTATAAATAGAGTTGGGACCTCTATTGAGTTCGTACAGTTCAGAATTAGCGTACATACTTTCGTAAAGTTGTGCAAAACAAGACTGTTTAGCATTTTTGTTTTTTTAAAATGTTGCTAGCTTGTAAATAATTGTTAAATACCCGTGAGAGCCTAAATTCAGAATTTGAGCAAAATGATCGGAAACACGTGCCTGTAAAGTAACACATAAAATGGCCCTTAAAAATTCAGTGTAGCTTTTAAATAAGTACAATGCGGAATTTGAATAAAATGATCGCAAACATTTTTTGTTTTTTAAAATGTTTCGAGGCTGTAATAAAAAGGTTTAAATACCTAAATTAGGAATTTGACTAAAATTATCGGAAATATGCAGGGTAACACATAACATAAAGCAAGACTTCGGCGTAGCGTGTGAAGAAATTCGATGCAGGATTTGCAGAAAATGATCGGAAATACACGCCTGTAAAGTAACACATAACATGACGCAAGACTTCAGTGTAGCTTTTAAATAAGTACAATGCGGAATTTGAATAAAATGATCACAAAAATGGGAAATAAATATTGCAAAACATCAGTGTGTCCTACAAAACTTAAAATGATGTTAGTTTATTCATAAATACAGTTGTAACCTTGATATAGATCTTACAGAATTTAAGCTAAATTATCCTAAAATCATCCAATTGTAAAATATTTGTATTTTTCAAAATGTTTCTATCTTGTAAATAAATGATAAATACTCTTAGAGATTTGGGACCTCTATTGAGTTCGTACAGTTCAGAATTTGAGCAAAATTAGCGTACATATTTTTCGTTAAGTCGTGCAAAACAAGACCGTTTAGCATTTTTCAAAATGTTGCTAACTTGTAAATAATTGTTAAATACCTGTGAGAGCCTAAATTCAGAATTTTAGCAAAATGATCGTAAAAACACATCTGTAAAGTAACATATAAAATTGCGCAAAATGCCAGGAAAGCTTTTATATACGTACGACGCGGAATTTGAATAAAATAATCGCAAAAATGCTAAATAAATATTGCAAAACATCAGCGTACCTCACGAAGCTTAAAATGTAGTTCAATTATTTATAAATACAGTTGGGAGTTTGTTTATTATTTTTCTTTTTCTAAATGTTGCTAGCTTGTA
>NC_084556.2:2042500-2062500 GCF_033978685.3 Nerophis lumbriciformis
CAGTTGACTTTGGAATATTTAGGAGCGAGGACATTTAGACAATATGATTTGCCTAAGCGGCTAGGAGACCCTGAGAGTAACAAGCGGTAGCAAATAGATTGATGGATGGGCTAGAAAGGACAGATAAAAAAATAAAAAATAAAAGAAATATATATATATATATATATATATATATATATATATATATATATATATATATATATATATATATATATATATATATATATATATATATATATATATATATATATATATATGTATGTGTGGGAAAAAAATCACAAGACTATTTCATCTCTACAGGCCTGTTTCATGAGGGGGGGTACCCTCAATCGTCAGGAGATTTTAATGGGAGCATTCGCATACCATGGTTTATATAGGGCACAGAGTGGGTGGGTACAGGCTGGCCTAGGGGCGTGGTGATTGGCTCATGTGTTACCTAGGAGGTGTTTCCGTCTATGGCGGCATGTTGTTACAATTTCGCTGCGCTTGTTGAGGGATGACAGGTCTGGACGGTAAATAATAAACAGTTTCTCTTTCAAGCATAGGTTGCATCTTTTATTACCACTATTGTAAGGTGTGCTGGATGCAAGAATTTGCCATGTTATTGAATATTCAACATTATTGTCTTTGAGGTCCCAAATGTGTTTGCTGAGTTCCGTGGTATTTCGCAGGTTTTTGTTCCTGAAAGAAGCCTTGTGATTGTTCCATCTGGTTTTGAATTCTCCCTCGGTTAATCCTACATATGTGTCGGATGTGTTAATGTCCTTGCGTATTACCTTAGATTGGTAGACAACTGATGTTTGTAAGCACCCCCCGTTGAGAGGGCAATCAGGTTTCTTTCGACAATTACATCCTTTGTTGGTTTTGGAGTCGCTCTGTCTGAGGGCCGACGGCTCATTTGCAATTGTTTTGTTGTGGTTTGAGATGATTTGTCGTATATTGTTCATGCAGCTGTAGCTCAATTTAATGTTGTTCTTGTTGAATACTTTTCTTAGGATGTTGTCTTTGGGAAAGTGTTTGTCAATCAGATTGAGGAATTTGTGTCCAATGTTCGTTGAGACGTTTTTGCTGTATGGGGGGTTGTACCAGATGATGTCGTTCCGTTTTCTGTTCTTTTTTGGCTGGTTTCCTGGCGTGGGTTCATAGGTGAGGGTGAAATTGTATCCGCTTTCATCAAGGGCTTTTTGGTACGGGGGGGTTGCTTGGTCAAATTCAGCTTTGCTAGATGACAGCATCGATAGCCTTTTATTGATTCCGGTAGGTATTCTTTTCGTGGTGGTGGGTGGGTGGTTGCTGTCATGGTGCACATATTGGAGTGTTGTGTTGGGTTTCGTGAATGGTTGGTAGCTGTTATTTCTCAGGTTGAAAGTGACGTCAAGGAAGTTGACGGTTTGCTTGTTGGCTTCAATCGTGATCCGTAGGCCGTTCTCTTTGAAAATTTGGCATATGCGCTTCTTGGTATTCTCGCTGCTCCTTGGCGATATATATATATATATATATATTTTTTTTTTTAATTTATTTATTTTTTTTTAGAATTTGCCGTATCTGGTCCGCGGGCCACAGTTTGGGGACCACTGATTTTAACCCATCATAAATATATGTTTAAATCAAGATGAATGAACTATATTTGTAGTTTATGATGAATAATACAACATTGCATTCATTCAATAATGAATAAGTAATACAATTTAGCCACATAATTATAGTAGTAAATTATTCATACAAATGTAATCATTTTAACGGTACAATACCGTGTGACGATTATTAAAAATGTGTCAAATTAATTATAATGACCATGATCATATATCAAGACGCTGCCAGTGCTATAAAACAGTATTAAAAAAGTATACATTTAATACTGTATCTTGATATGTAATAATAAAGTACTATTAAACCAAATATCGAATAAAAATGTTGAAAATGTTTGGAATGTATACCTCAGTGTTATATGTCAATATGATAAACATAACTATAAATTGTTCATTATTACTATGTTTTAATAAGTGGCCTAATGTGCAATGAAACACCATTAATGAGCATATACTTATATGTAGATTATATAAATATAATATATTTTCATTTTTCATTGCCTTTTAGGTGAAAACTGTGTTCACCTTTTTGTATTCAAAGACAATATCCAAAAAATGTAGATTTGAAACTGTATAATAATATGTAAATGTAAAAAAAAAATACAATAGAAACTGTAGAGTACATTTTAAATGTATACCTGAAGTCATACAATAAAAAATAATGACAAATGATCATCCATTGGTATGTTTTAGTAAGTGACCTAATGTGTAATTAAATACTATTAATGATAGTGTAATTATATAAGGATTACACAAATATAATGTTTTTGTTTGTTTGTTTTTAAACAGTGGAATTTGGCAATTTTAAGTATTACTGAAGTGTGAATCAGTGTGAAAAAAGCCATTCGCTCGTTTCCACACTAAAAGTGTACACATTTGCTCTACTGAATATTAATTAGAATTAGGCAAAATTAGTTATGACGACCATGATCATACATCAATGCAGTGCTAGTCAAAAGTTTTAAGGAGGCTCTGCTCATTGCTTTTGTACTTTTGACTTATAGGACTTTATAACATTATCCAAACATCATATATTGAATACTGTATAATAACAGTGTCACGACTGGGACTGTGGCGTGGTTTGTTCTCCCGAGGTGCAAAAGATTTGGACCATACGTGGCGTGAAGGGGAGTACATGATTTATTTAAACACTATAACTACAAAAAAAAGGATGCAAACAAAAGGCGCGCACAAGGGCGGAAGTACAAAACTTGACTATAAACACAAAACTTGCACAAAGGCAGAAACTATGAACAATTAAAACAAACCTTGCAAACTATGGCATGAATAAAGAAAACTTACTTGGACGAGAAACCGGCATGAAAAAAGAGCAGCAAGGGTCATAAGCGTGTGTGGAGAGTGTGCAGAAGCATAAATGCGGGATGTCGCCAGGAAGACAAACTGAAAACAATGAACTTAAATACTACAGACATGATTAACGAAAACAGGTGCGTGACTCAAAACGTGAAACAGGTGCGTGACGTGACAGGTGAAAACTCATGGGTTGCTATGGTGACAAACAAGAGTGCACAATGAGTCCAAACGTGGAACGGGTGAAACTAATGGGTAACCATGGAAACAAGACAAGGGAGTGAAAAGCCAGAAACTAAAGAGTCCAATAACTAAACAAAACAAAACATGACTAATACAAAACATGGTCACACAGACATGACAAACAGGCAATAATACAAAAATAAAGAGTACATTTACATAAATATGTGTCATGATCCGTTGCCCGGATCATGTTTTGTTTAGTTAGAAACTCCCTTAGTTCTGTTTCAGCACCCCTGGGTTTGTGTGTTTTTGGTTGCCATGGGTGCTGATTGTTTCCACCTGCCTCTGATTAGTGTTCGGGATGCTCACCTGCTCCCAGGCACTAATCAGAGAGCTAGTTAGTCATGCTTTTGGCCACACTCAGTCTGGCTGTCTCGTTGTTAGCTCCATGCAACAAGTTACGTGTGTTTACAGTTTGATTCCTGAGCTAAGCTTCGCCATGTGTTTGCTCGTTTTCCACGCTAAGCGTTCCCGTTAGCTTTTCCATAGCTACCCGTGCTATCGGCACGCTCTCCTGTATTTTTGGATTTTGCCTGATTTATGAAAAATAAATCATTGTCTTACCTGCACACTGCCTCCGGAGTTCTGCCTGCATCTTGGGGAAACAATCACAATATGATACTAAATTATAATCTATTAATGTTTTAAAAAAATGTCCTATAGTGTAAAAAAAAATAGTGTAAATAAATGGTGAACAATAAAATAATTTACAAAAAAAATGACATAATTAGAAAAAAAACATAACTGTGAAATCGGAAATACACGCCTGTAAAGTAACATAAAATGGCGAAAAAACTTCAGTGTAGCTTTTAAATAAGTACAATGCGGAATTTGAATAAAATGATCGCAAACATTTTTTGTTTTTTAAAATGTTTCGAGGTTATAAAAAAAAAACTTAAATTAGGAATTTGACTAAAATTATCGGAAATATGCAGGGTAACACATAACATAAAGCAAGACTTCGGCGTAGCTTGTGAAGAAATTCCATGCAGGATTTGCAGAAAATGATCGGAAATACACGCCTGTAAAGTAACACATAACATGACGCAAGACTTCGGTGTAGCTTTTAAATAAGTACAATGCAAAATTTGAATAAAATGATCGCAAACATTTTTTGTTTATTAAAATGTTTCGATGTTGTAAATAAAAGGTTTAAATACCTAAATTAGGAATTTGACTAAAATTATCGGAAATATGCATAAAGCAAGACTTCGGCGTAGCGTGTGAAGAAATTCAATGCAGGATTTGCAGAAAATGATCGGAAATACACGCCTGTAAAGTAACACATAACATGACGCAAGACTTCAGTATAGCTTTTAAATTAAGTACATCGCAAGATTTGAATACAATTATCGCAAAAATGGGATCGGAATATTGCAAAACATCAATGTACCTCACAAAACTTAAAATTATGTTAGTTTATTTAGTCGGAACTTCAAAATAGTTCTTACAGAATTTTAATCCACAATCGTCCAATTGTAAAATATTTTAGTTTTTCAAAATGTTTCTATCTTGTAAATAAATGATAAATACCCTTAGGGAGTTGAGTTTGTACAGTTATTAAATAAAGAATTTGACCCAAATTATCGGAAATTTGTAAGGTTACAAACACAAAAAGCCAGACTTTAACACAGCTTGTAAAGAAATACTATGCGGAATTTGAGCAAAATTATTGCAAACATACAAAACACGTATCATGAGACTTCAAAATTATACCACCCAGGGGTGTTTCAGCACCCCTGGGTTTGTGTGTTTTTGGTTGCCATGGGTGCTGATTGTTTCCACCTGCCTCTGATTAGTGTTCGGGATGCTCACCTGCTCCCAGGCACTAATCAGAGAGCTAGTTAGTCATGCTTTTGGCCACACTCAGTCTGGCTGTCTCGTTGTTAGCTCCATGCAACAAGTTACGTGTGTTTACAGTTTGATTCCTGAGCTAAGCTTCGCCATGTGTTTGCTCGTTTTCCACGCTAAGCGTTCCCGTTAGCTTTTCCATAGCTACCCGTGCTATCGGCACGCTCTCCTGTATTTTTGGATTTTGCCTGATTTATGAAAAATAAATCATTGTCTTACCTGCACACTGCCTCCGGAGTTCTGCCTGCATCTTGGGGAAACAATCACAATATGATACTAAATTATAATCTATTAATGTTTTAAAAAAATGTCCTATAGTGTAAAAAAAAATAGTGTAAATAAATGGTGAACAATAAAATAATTTAAAAAAAAAGAAGACATAATTAGAAAAAAAACATAATTGTGAAATTTGGAATTTCTAAGCATTACTGAAGTGTTATTATGGATAAGTGTGGAAATTAATTCACTGATTTCCATTCCAAAAATGTATATAAATGTGTCCCGAAGCCAACCAATCAGGATGCGATCTTTTATTCTGTAATCTGACACGAGTCCGAACTTGCTGCAAAGTCACTTGCTAAACTCCTTGCTATTATCCATCCATCCATCCATCTTCTTCCGCTTATCCGAGGTCGGGTCGCGGGGGCAGCAGCCTAAGCAGGGAAGCCCAGACTTCCCTCTCCCCAGCCACTTCGTCCAGCTCCTCCCGGGGGATCCCGAGGCGTTCCCAGGCCAGCCGGGAGACATAGTCTTCCCAACGTGTCCTGGGTCTTCCTCGTGGCCTCCTACCGGTCGGACATGCCCTAAACACCTCCTTAGGGAGGCGCTCGGGTGGCATCCTGACCAGATGCCCGAACCACCTCATCTGGCTCCTCTCGATGTGGAGGAGCAGCGGCTTTACTTTGAGCTCCCCCCGGATGGCAGAGCTTCTCACCCTATCTCTAAGGGAGAGCCCCGCCACCCGGCGGAGGAAACTCATTTCGGCCGCTTGTACCCGTGATCTTGTCCTTTCGGTCATAACCCAAAGCTCATGACCATAGGTGAGGATGGGAACGTAGATCGACCGGTAAATTGAGAGCTTTGCCTTCCGGCTCAGCTCCTTCTTCACCACAACGGATCGATACAGCGTCCGCATTACTGAAGACGCCGCACCAATCCGCCTGTCGATCTCACCATCCACTCTTCCCTCACTCGTGAACAAGACTCCGAGGTACTTGAACTCCTCCACTTGGGGCAAGATCTCCTCCCCAACCCGGAGATGGCACTCCACCCTTTTCCGGGCGAGAACCATGGACTCGGACTTGGAGGTGCTGATTCTCATCCCAGTCGCTTCACACTCGGCTGCGAACCGATCCAGTGAGAGCTGAAGATCCTGGCCAGATGAAGCCATCAGGACCAAATCATCTGCAAAAAGCAGAGACCTAATCCTGCAGCCACCAAACCGGATCCCCTCAACGCCTTGACTGCGCCTAGAAATTCTGTCCATAAAAGTTATGAACAGAATCGGTGACAAAGGGCAGCCTTGGCGGAGTCCAACCCTCACCGGAAACGTGTCCGACTTACTGCCGGCAATGCGAACCAAGCTCTGACACTGATCATACAGGGAGCGGACCGCCACAATCAGACAGTCAACTTTGCTATTATATCAAAGTGTATTTTTACAATTTCGCCCTCATCTTCCGTCTCCCCTCAGTAAAACGTCGGGATTATAAGAAGATTAAGGGAGTGCCTTTTTCTTTATCCCCGGCTAAGCCTGCACTGCACGCAGCTCAGAGGTAATGAAGCGCTCGCTGATCCGTGCCCGGATGAATCCAAAGATTCCCGGAGCGCTACTGTACTGTAGACTCACGGAAATTTGATTTCTGTCAAGGCCTCCGCCGCCTCTTTCAGAACTGGGGTTTACCTTTCTCACATAAAGGTGGCACCACAACCTGTTGCTAAGAAATACAGAAACCTGAAAACAACTCCGAATGTGGTCCTTGTAACCCCGACATTTGTTCGATGGATAACATGAATGAGTTTTTTCTTTAGCATCACGTCACAAATGGATGAACCTGTTTTCACGACAATTGAGTCGAACATAAAAGCGAGAGTAAGTTAAACAACGGTTAATATTTCTTTACTGTAAAAGAGCAAGAAAAATAATATGGTATATGAGCATCGTCGTTCTTAATTACAGGTGGCAAATTCTTAAGAGTGATCGATTTTTATAGCGAGATATTTTCTGTGTCGGACAAAACTTTGGAGTTTCTTGCCAGACTTCGCCATAGCGTGCATTAAAGGTTCAACTCACTAATCCGATCAATATAAATATTGGGTTTATCTCTACGATCTTACCATGGACTGTTTTTGCGAGTATTTTGTAGGATTTTGTACGAAAATTTAGCCATCCATTGAGAATAAGTTGAGAAAAAGTTATCATTT
Source organism: Nerophis lumbriciformis (assembly GCF_033978685.3). Classification (NCBI taxonomy): domain Eukaryota; kingdom Metazoa; phylum Chordata; class Actinopteri; order Syngnathiformes; family Syngnathidae; genus Nerophis; species Nerophis lumbriciformis. The sequence continues at coordinate 2,049,919 of NC_084556.2, forward strand.
CTTCACAATTAAACAAGCGTATAAAGTAAATAGTGGTTAATGAGTGTGGTCATGCTTGATTATGCTTCAGAAATTCGGAGGATTGATGGATTTTTTTTTGGTATGTATGTTCCACATTGCAAAATACTTTGGAGTTTCTTGCCAGACTTCGGTATAGCGTGCATTAAAGGTTCAACTCACTAATCCGATCAATATCAATATTAGGTTTGTCTCTACGATTTTACCATAGACTGTTTTTGAGAATTTTGTAGGATTTTGTCAGAAAATTTGGCCATCCAGCGAGGATAAATTGAGGAAAAGTTGGCATTTCTTCACAATTAAACGTAAATAGTGGTATATGAATGTCGTCATGCTCGATTATACTTGGCAAATTCGGAGGGTTGATCGATTTTTATAGCGATATATGTTCCACATCGTACAAAACTTTGGAGTTTCTTGCCAGACTTCGCCATAGCGTGCATTAAAGGTTCAACTCACTAATCCGATCAATATAAATATTGGGTTTATCTCCACGATCTTACCATGGACTGTTTTTGCGAGTATTTTGTAGGATTTTGTACGAAAATTTAGCCATCCATTGAGAATAAATTGAGAAAAAGTTATCATTTCTTCACAATTAAACAAGCGTATAAAGTAAATAGTGGTTAATGAGTGTGGTCATGCTTGATTATGCTTCAGAAATTCGGAGGATTGATGGATTTTTTTTTGGTATGTATGTTCCACATTGCAAAATACTTTGGAGTTTCTTGCCAGACTTCGGTATAGCGTGCATTAAAGGTTTAACTCACTAATCCGATCAATATCAATATTAGGTTTGTCTCTACGATTTTACCATAGACTGTTTTTGAGAATTTTGTAGGATTTTGTCAGAAAATTTGGCCATGCAGCGAGGATAAATTGAGGAAAAGTTGGCATTTCTTCACAATTAAACGTAAATTGTGGTATATGAATGTCATCATGCTCGATTATACTTGGCAAATTCGGAGGGTTGATCGATTTTTATAGCGATATATGTTCCACATCGTACAAAACTTTGGAGTTTCTTGCCAGACTTCAGCATAGCCTGCATTAAAGGTTCAACTCACTAATCCGATTAATATCAATATTGGGTTTATCTCTACGGTCTTACAATGGACTGTTTTTGCGAGTATTTTGTAGGATTTTGTACGAAAAGTTAGCCATCCATTGAGAATAAGTTGAGAAAAAGTTATCATTTCTTCACAATTAAACAAGCGTATAAAGTAAATAGTGGTTAATGAGTGTGGTCATGCTCGATTATGCTTCAGAAATTCGGAGGATTGATGGATTTTTTTTTTGGTATGTATGTTCCACATTGCAAAATACTTTGGAGTTTCTTGCCAGACTTCGGCATGGCGTGCATTAAAGGTTTAACTCACTAATCCGATCAATATCAATATTAGGTTTGTCTCTACGATTTTACCATAGACTGTTTTTGAGAATTTTGTAGGATTTTGTCAGAAAATTTGGCCATCCAGCGAGGATAAATTGAGGAAAAGTTGGCATTTCTTCACAATTAAACGTAAATAGTGGTATATGAATGTCGTCATGCTCGATTATACTTGGCAAATTCGGAGGGTTGATCGATTTTTATAGCGATATATGTTCCACATCGTACAAAACTTTGGAGTTTCTTGCCAGACTTCGCCATAGCCTGCATTAAAGGTTCAACTCACTAATCCAATCAATATAAATATTGGGTTTATCTCTACGACCTTACCATGGACTGTTTTTGCGAGTATTTTGTAGGATTTTGTACGAAAATTTAGCCATCCATTGAGAATAAGTTGAGAAAAAGTTATCATTTCTTCACAATTAAACAAGCGTATAAAGTAAACAGTGGTTAATGAGTGTGGTCATGCTTGATTATGCTTCAGAAATTCGGAGGATTGATGGATTTTTTTTTGGTATGTATGTTCCACATTGCAAAATACTTTGGAGTTTCTTGCCAGACTTCGGTATAGCGTGCATTAAAGGTTTAACTCACTAATCCGATCAATATCAATATTAGGTTTGTCTCTACGATTTTACCATAGACTGTTTTTGAGAATTTTGTAGGATTTTGTCAGAAAATTTGGCCATCCAGCGAGGATAAATTGAGGAAAAGTTGGCATTTCTTCACAATTAAACGTAAATAGTGGTATATGAATGTCGTCATGCTCGATTATACTTGGCAAATTCGGAGGGTTGATCGATTTTTATAGCGGTATATGTTCCACATCGTACAAAACTTTGGAGTTTCTTGCCAGACTTCAGCATAGCCTGCATTAAAGGTTCAACTCACTAATCCGATCAATATAAATATTGGGTTTATCTCTACGATCTTACCATGGACTGTTTTTGCGAGTATTTTGTAGGATTTTGTACGAAAAGTTAGCCATCCATTGAGAATAAGTTGAGAAAAAGTTATCATTTCTTCACAATTAAACAAGTGTATAAAATAAATAGTGGTTAATGAGTGTGGTCATGCTTGATTATGCTTCAGAAATTCGGAGGATTGATGGATTTTTTTTTGGTATGTATGTTCCACATTGCAAAATACTTTGGAGTTTCTTGCCAGACTTCGGTATAGCGTGCATTAAAGGTTTAACTCACTAATCCGATCAATATCAATATTAGGTTTGTCTCTACGATTTTACCATAGACTGTTTTTGAGAATTTTGTAGGATTTTGTCAGAAAATTTGGCCATCCAGCGAGGATAAATTGAGGAAAAGTTGGCATTTCTTCACAATTAAACGTAAATAGTGGTATATGAATGTCGTCATGCTCGATTATACTTGGCAAATTCGGAGGGTTGATCGATTTTTATAGCGATATATGTTCCACATCGTACAAAACTTTGGAGTTTCTTGCCAGACTTCAGCATAGCCTGCATTAAAGGTTCAACTCACTAATCCGATTAATATCAATATTGGGTTTGTCTCTACGGTCTTACCACAGACTGTTTTTGCAAGAATTTTGTTGAATTTTGTACGAAAATTTGGTCAACCAGCGAGAATAAGTTGAAGAAAAGTTAGCATTTTTTCACAATTAAGCAAGTGTATAGAGTAAATAGTGGTTAATGAGTCCAAAGACATGCACCTGGGGATAAGTTGATTGGCAACACTAAATTGGCCCTAGTGTGTGTATGTGAGTGTGAATGTTGTCTGTCTATCTGTGTTGGCCCTGCGATGAGGTGGCGACTTGTCCAGGGTGTACCCCGCCTTCCGCCCGATTGTAGCTGAGATAGGCTCCAGCGCCCCCGTGACCCCGAAGGGAATAAGCGGTAGAAAATGGATGGATGGATGGAGTGTGGTCATGTTTGATTATGCTTCACAAATTCTGAGGATTGATACATTTTTTATAGCGATATATGTTCCACGTCGCACAAAACTTTGGAGTTTCTTGCCAGACTTCGGCATGGCGTGCATTAAAGGTTCAACTCACTAATTCGATCAATATCAATATTAAGTTTGTCTCTACGATTATAACATAAACTTTTTTTGCGAGAATTTTGTACGAAAATTTGGCCATCCAGCGAGAATAACTTGAGGAAAAGTTAGCATTTCTTTACAATTAAACAAGCGTATAAAGTAAATAGTGGTATATGAATGTCGTCATGCTCGATTATACTTGGCAAATTCGGAGGATTGATCGATTTATATAGCGATATATGTTGCACATCGCACAAAACTTTGGAGTTTCTTGCCAGACATTGAAGGTTCAACTCACTAATATCAATATTGGGTTTGTCTCTACGATCTTACCATAGACTGTTTTTGCAAGAATTTTGTTGGATTTTGTACGAAAATTTGGCCATCCAGCGAGAATAAGTTGAGGAAAAGTTAGCATTTTTTCCGCAATTAAGCAAGTGTATAGAGTAAATAGTGGTTAATGAGTGTGGTCATGTTTGATTATGCTTCACAAATTCGGAGGATTGATAATTTTTTTATAGCGATATATGTTCCACGTCGCACAAAACTTTGGAGTTTCTTGTCAGACTTCGGCATAGCGTGCATTAAAAATTTAACTCACTAATCCGATCAATATCAATATTAGGTTTGTCTCTACAATTTTAACATAGACTGTTTTTGCGAAAATTTTGCATGAAAATTTGGCCATCCAGCGAGAATAATTTGAGGAAAAGTTAGCATTTCTTCACAATCAAACAAGCCTATAACGTAAATAGTGAGTGTCATCATGTTTGATTATGCTTCACAAATTCGGAGGATTGATAATTTTTTTTTAGCGATATATGTTCCACATTGCACAAAACTTTGGAGTTTGATTGCCAGACTTCGGCATAGCTTGTATTAAAGGTTTAACTCACTAATCCGATCAATATCAATATTGGGTTTGTCTGTACCATTTTGCCATTGACTGTTTTTGCAAGAATTTGTACGATTTTGTAAGAAAATTTGGCCATCCAGAGAGAATAAGTTGAAGAAAAGTTAGCATTTTTTCACAATTAAGCAAGTGTATAGAGTAAATAGTGGTTAATGAGTGTGGTCATGTTTGATTATGCTTCACAAATTCGGAGGATTGATACATTTTTTTTAGTGATATATGTTCCACATCGTACGGAAGTTTGGAGTTTCTTGCCAGACTTCGGCATGGCGTGCATTAAAGGTTTAACTCACTAATTCGATCAATATCAATATTAGGTATTAGGTTTGTCTCTACGATTTTAACATAGACTGTTTTTGCGAGAATTTTGTACGAAAATTTGGCCATCCGGGGAGGATAACTTGAGGAAAAGTTAGCATTTCTTTACAATTAAACAAGCGTATAAAGTAAATAGTGGTATATGAATGTCGTCATGCTCGATTATACTTGGCAAATTCGGAGGATTGATCGATTTATATAGCGATATATGTTGCACATCGCACAAAACTTTGGAGTTTCTTGCCAGACTTCGGCATAGCTTGCATTAAAGGTTCAACTCACTAATCCGATTAATATCAATATTGGGTTTGTCTCTACGATCTTACCAGAAACTGTTTTTGCAAGAATTTTGTTGGATTTTGTACGAAAATTTGGCCATCCAGCGAGAATAAGTTGAAGAAAAGTTAGCATTTTTTCACAATTAAGCAAGTGTATAGAGTAAATAGTGGTTAACGAGTGTGGTCATGTTTGATTATGCTTCACAAATTCGGAGGATTGATAAAATTTTTATAGCGATATATCTTCCACGTCGCACAAAACTTTGGAGTTTCTTGCCAGACTTCGGCATGGCGTGCATTAAAGGTTTAACTCACTAATTCGATCAATATCAATATTAGGTTTGTCTCTACGATTTTAACATAGACTGTTTTTGCGAGAATTTTGTACGAAAATTTGGCCATCCAGCGAGGATAACTTGAGGAAAAGTTAGCATTTCTTTACAATTAAACAAGCGTATAAAGTAAATAGTGGTATATGAATGTCCTCATGCTCGATTATATTTGGCAAATTTGGAGGATTGATTGATTTATATAGCGATATATGTTGCACATCACACAAAACTTTGGAGTTTATATAGCGATATATGTTGCACATCGCACAAAACTTTGGAGTTTCTTGCCAGACTTCGGCATAGCGTGCATTAAAGGTTCAACTCACTAATCCGATCAATATCAATATTGGGTTTGTCTCTACGATCTTACCATAGACTGTTTTTGCAAGAATTTTGTTGGATTTTGTACGAAAATTTGGCCATCCAGCGAGAATAAGTTGAAGAAAAGTTAGCATTTTTTCACAATTAAGCAAGTGTATAGAGTAAATAGTGGTTAATGAGTGTGGTCATGTTTGATTATGCTTCACAAATTCGGAGGATTGATACATTTTTTATAGCGATATATGTTCCACGTCGCACAAAACTTTGGAGTTTCTTGCCAGACTTCGGCATGGCGTGCATTAAAGGTTTAACTCACTAATTCGATCAATATCAATATTAGGTTTGTCTCTACGATTTTAACATAGACTGTTTTTGCGAGAATTTTGTACGAAAATTTGGCCATCCAGCGAGAATAACTTGAGGAAAAGTTAGCATTTCTTTACAATTAAACAAGCGTATAAAGTAAATAGTGGTATATGAATGTCGTCATGCTCGATTATACTTGGCAAATTCGGAGGATTGATCGATTTATATAGCGATATATGTTGCACATCGCACAAAAACTTTGGAGTTTCTTGCCAGACTTCGGCATAGCTTGCATTGAAGGTTCAACTCACTAATATCAATATTGGGTTTGTCTCTACGATCTTACCATAGACTGTTTTTGCAAGAATTTTGTTGGATTTTGTACGAAAATTTGGCCATCCAGCGAGAATAAGTTGAAGAAAAGTTAGCATTTTTTCACAATTAAGCAAGTGTATAGAGTAAATAGTGGTTAACGAGTGTGGTCATGTTTGATTATGCTTCACAAATTCGGAGGATTGATACATTTTTTATAGCGATATATGTTCCACGTCGCACAAAACTTTGGAGTTTCTTGCCAGACTTCAGCATGGCGTGCATTAAAGGTTTAACTCACTAATTCGATCAATATCAATATTAAGTTTGTCTCTACGATTATAACATAAACTTTTTTTGCGAGAATTTTGTACGAAAATTTGGCCATCCAGCGAGAATAACCTGAGGAAAAGTTAGCATTTCTTTACAATTAAACAAGCGTATAAAGTAAATAGTGGTATATGAATGTCGTCATGCTCGATTATATTTGGCAAATTTGGAGGATTGATTGATTTATATAGCGACATATGTTGCACATCACACAAAACTTTGGATTTTCTTGCCAGACTTCGGCATAGCTTGCATTGAAGGTTCAACTCACTAATCCGATTAATATCAATATTGGGTTTGTCTCTACGATCTTACCAGAAACTGTTTTTGCAAGAATTTTGTTGGATTTTGTATGAACATTTGGCCATCCAGCGAGAATAAGTTGAAGAAAAGTTAGCATTTTTTCACAATTAAGCAAGTGTATAGAGTAAATAGTGGTTAATGAGTGTGGTCATGTTTGATTATGCTTCACAAATTCGGAGGATTGATACATTTTTTATAGCGATATATGTTCCACGTCGCACAAAACTTTGGAGTTTCTTGTCAGACTTCGGCATGGCGTGCATTAAAGGTTTAACTCACTAATTCGATCAATATCAATATTAGGTTTGTCTCTACGATTTTAACATAGACTGTTTTTGCGAGAATTTTGTACGAAAATTTGGCCATCCAGCGAGGATAACTTGAGGAAAAGTTAGCATTTCTTTACAATTAAACAAGCGTATAAAGTAAATAGTGGTATATGAATGTCGTCATGCTCGATTATACTTGGCAAATTCGGAGGATTGATCGATTTATATAGCGACATATGTTGCACATCGCACAAAACTTTGGAGTTTCTTGCCAGACTTCGGCATAGCTTGCATTAAAGGTTCAACTCACTAATCCGATCAATATCAATATTGGGTTTGTCTCTACGATCTTACCATAGACTGTTTTTGCAAGAATTTTGTTGGATTTTGTACGAAAATGTGGCCATCCAGCGAGAATAAGTTGAAGAAAAGTTAGCAGTTTTTCACAATTAAGCAAGTGTATAGAGTAAATAGTGGTTAACGAGTGTGGTCATGTTTGATTATGCTTCACAAATTCGGAGGATTGATAAATTTTTTATAGCGATATATCTTCCACGTCGCACAAAACTTTGGAGTTTCTTGCCAGACTTCGGCATAGCTTGCATTGAAGGTTCAACTCACTAATCCGATTAATATCAATATTGGGTTTGTCTCTACGATCTTACCATAGACTGTTTTTGCAAGAATTTTGTTGGATTTTGTACGAAAATTTGGCCATCCAGCGAGAATAAGTTGAGGAAAAGTTAGCATTTTTTCCACAATTAAGCAAGTGTATAGAGTAAATAGTGGTTAATGAGTGTGGTCATGTTTGATTATGCTTCACAAATTCGGAGGATTGATACATTTTTTATAGCGATATATGTTCCACGTCGCACAAAACTTTGGAGTTTCTTGCCAGACTTCGGCATGGCGTGCATTAAAAATTTAACTCACTAATCCGATCAATATCAATATTAGGTTTGTCTCTACAATTTTAACATAGACTGTTTTTGCGAAAATTTTGTATGAAAATTTGGCCATCCAGCGAGAATAATTTGAGGAAAAGTTAGCATTTCTTCACAATCAAACAAGCCTATAACGTAAATAGTGAGTGTCATCATGTTTGATTATGCTTCACAAATTCGGAGGAGTGATAATTTTTTTTAGCGATATATGTTCCACATTGCACAAAACTTTGGAGTTTGATCGCCAGACTTTGGCATAGCTTGTATTAAAGGTTTAACTCACTAATCCGATCAATATCAATATTGGGTTTGTCTGTACCATTTTGCCATTGACTGTTTTTGCAAGAATTTGTACGATTTTGTAAGAAAATTTGGCCATCCAGAGAGAATAAGTTGAGGAAAACTTAGCATTTCTTCACAATTAAGCAAGCGTATAAAGTAAATAGTAGTATATGAGTGTGGTCATGCTTGATTATACTTCAGATATTCGGAGGATTGATCGATTTTTTTAGTGATATATGTTCCACATCGTACGGAAGTTTGGAGTTTCTTGCCAGACTTCGGCATAGCTTGCATCAAATGTTTAACTCACTAATCCGATCAATATCAATATTGGTTTTGTCTCTCCGATCTTGACTTAGCCTGTTTTTTCAAGGATTTTATAGCATTTTGTACAATAATGGTGGCCATCCTAGGAGAGTAGTTCTAGGACAAGTTAGCAGTTATTTATGACTAAACAAGCTTAAAAGGTAAATAGTATAGTACAGTAGTATTAGAGTCTTGTCATTCTTGGTTACACTTCGCAAATTCTGAGGACTGACTTTTAGCGATATATGATCTATGTAGCACAAAACATTGGAGTTTCTTGCCAGATTTCGACATAGCTTGCATTAAGGATTTAGTTTACCAATCCGATCAATATCGATATTGAGTTTGTCTCTACAATCTTACAATAGACTGTTCTTGAGAGAATCTTGTTAGATTTTCTACGAACATTTGGCCATCCAGCGAGAATAAGTAAAAAAAAGTTAACATTTATTCTCGATTAAACAAGCTTAAAAAGTAAACAGTAGCATATGAGTGTCGTCATTCTTGATTATACTTCGCAAATTCCAAGTGTTGATCGATTTTTATAGCGATGTATATTTTACAACCACAAAAATTAAGAATTTCTTGCCAGACACCGGCTTAGCTAATATTAAAACTAAGCCGATCATTATCAATAATGGGGTTGTCGCTACAATCTTACCATAGACTGTTCTTAAAATACAATTTTGTAAGATTTTGTCGGAAAATTTGGCAGAGAAAGTAAGTCACGGAAAAGTTAGCATTTCTTTACGAAAGTAAATAGTGTTATATGAGTTCTGTCGTGCTTGATTGCACTTTGCTAATTCTGCGTATTGATCAATTTTGTAGAGACATACGTTAACCATTGCACAAAACTTTGACATTTAAACGTTAACGTCAGCAAATTTTCTAAGACCTCGGGTCAACCAGTGTAAAATGTCATCGATCTGATCAATGTTAATATTATGTACGGTATTACTTTAGAGCACCAGCTTGTTCTTGCAAGGAATCTCGTGGCATTTTCTTATTACCGTATTTTTCGGAGTATAAGTCGCACTGCATAATAAAGAAGGAAAAAAATATATATGAGTCGCACTGGAGTATAAGCCGCTTTTTTTCGGGAATTTTATTTGATAAAACCCAACAGCAAGAATAGACATTTGAAAGGCAATTTCAAATAAATAAAGAATAGTGAACAACAGGCTGAATAAGTGTACGTTATATGAGGCATAAATAACCAACTGGTATGTTAACGTAACATATTATGGTAAGAGTCATTCAAATAACTATAACATATAGAACATGCTATACGTTTACCAAACAATCTGTCACTCCTAATCGCTAAATCCCATGAAATCTTATACGTCTAGTCTCTTACGTGAATGAGCTAAATAATATTATTTCACATTTTACGGTAATGTGTTAATAATTTCACACATAAGTCGCGCCTGAGTATAAGTCGCACCCCCGGCCAAACTACGAAAAAAACTGCGACTTATAGTCCGAAAAATACGGTACTATTTATTATATAGTGTGGTTTGATCGGAAGAATCATTTTTTATTTTGCAATTTGGTTCCGTTGAGTAAATGTTATGTGCTTGTTTTTGCGCCAACATCTAAATACGTCGGGATTACATATAATACAGAGAACTGTAACGTGTAACATCCCTGTGTTTTGACAGTTTGGAGTTCAAACAAAGATGTGTGCTTCTCAAAGTTCCACAAAGCTTAACGCGATGTCGTAAAGGGTCTCGCATGACGTCACTGGTCGACACCGATATCGAGCCGATACGCTATCAGCAGGTATCATACATACTTTAATTATTTTGTAGAGTGGAATGTCGGCGAAGGTTTGATCAGATGAAATGAGTCAAACAGAGAACAATGGCGACCTGTTCATTATCAACCGTCTGGAATGGACTTATGCTGTCTTTAAGTTGAAGAGGAGTGGTAATTGTTTTGGGTTTTTTGGCGAGTGGGCGCAATAATTTATGAAGGTAATGTCATGACACAGGACGTCGAATGATGCGGACACGTTTGTTACTGAATACTTTCTAATACGCTTCTGCCTTGGAGACTTGTATGTGTAAGTAGTATTTTATACTTGTTTATATTAACAAATGTGCTGTTTTACACTGCAATAATTATCATTATGTATGTCTGGCTTGTGTGCTATTGTGTAGCTGCTGTGTTGCTGCTAGCTATTAGTAGCCGACCATGTTTACCTTTTGTAAATGACTTAATAGAAGAACCTTGTGTGTTTACGGAGGACATTTAAATGTGAAGTGGCCGTCCAGCCTTGCACAAATAAATGGACTGCTTGTATCGCAGCGCTTACAACTGAGATTTTACATACTTGTTTTTTTTTTTCTGATACTAGATCGATATCTGTTATCAAAACCCCTACTTTCAAGCACTTGGAACACCAAGTAGACCTTTTGGTATTGACGCTAATGTCTCCTCCTTCATGTCCTGAGTACTGAGTGACGGCTCGCAGGCTTCGAGAGCCCCCCACGCCCCCGGATAGTGCGCTCCGACCCGCGTTGCCTCCTATCAGCCGAGTGTTGATGTGCGTCTCAGATAGTGAGCTGATTAAAGCCATCATCTTGTCCACGCCGAGTTCTCGGAGGACCGCAGAAAACTTGGCGGGATCTACAGTTATTTTGTCTGCCGATCTTCCAGGGTTGAATAACTGCAGGGATTTAGTTTTGAGGACACCATGCTAGCTTTGAAACATTCCAGGGTTAAGGAACATCTTGGTTGCGTCGTCATGGTTACAAGACTAACAGGAAGAGGAAATGACCAGAGGGCTGCCTTTACACTGGTGTGACATTAAATGGCATGTATTATTAATATACAGTATATATAAATTATATATATATATATATATATATATATATATATATGTATGTGTGGGAAAAAAATCACAAGACTATTTCATCTCTACAGGCCTGTTTCATGAGGGGGGGTACCCTCAATCGTCAGGAGATTTTAATGGGAGCATTCGCATACCATGGTTTATATAGGGCACAGAGTGGGTGGGTACAGGCTGGCGTAGGGGCGTGGTGATTGGCTCATGTGTTACCTAGGAGGTGTTTCCGTCTATGGCGGCATGCTGTGACAATTTCGCTGCGCTTGTTGAGGGATGACAGGTCTGGACGGTAAATAATAAACAGTTTCTCTTTCAAGCATAGGTTGCATCTTTTATTACCACTATTGTAAGGTGTGCTGGATGCAAGAATTTGCCATGTTATTGAATATTCAACATTATTGTCTTTGAGGTCCCAAATGTGTTTGCTGAGTTCTGTGGTATTTCGCAGGTTTTTGTTCCTGAAAGAAGCCTTGTGATTGTTCCATCTGGTTTTGAATTCTCCCTCGGTTAATCCTACATATGTGTCGGATGTGTTAATGTCCTTGCGTATTACCTTAGATTGGTAGACAACTGATGTTTGTAAGCACCCCCCGTTGAGGGGGCAATCAGGTTTCTTTCGACAATTACATCCTTTGTTGGTTTTGGAGTCGCTCTGTCTGAGGGCCGACGGCTCATTTGCAATTGTTTTGTTGTGGTTTGAGATGATTTGTCGTATATTGTTCATGCAGCTGTAGCTCAATTTAATGTTGTTCTTGTTGAATACTTTTCTTAGGATGTTGTCTTTGGGAAAGTGTTTGTCAATCAGATTGAGGAATTTGTGTCCAATGTTCGTTGAGACGTTTTTGCTGTATGGGGGGTTGTACCAGATGATGTCGTTCCGTTTTCTGTTCTTTTTTGGCTGGTTTCCTGGCGTGGGTTCATAGGTGAGGGTGAAATTGTATCCGCTTTCATCAAGGGCTTTTTGGTACGGGGGGGTTGCTTGGTCAAATTCAGCTTTGCTAGTGTGTCGCGCCTCACCAAGGAGCAGCGAGAATACCAAGAAGTGCATATGCCAAATTTTCAAAGAGAACGGCCTACGGATCACG
>NC_084556.2:2067500-2147500 GCF_033978685.3 Nerophis lumbriciformis
AGATGTCCCAGAACGGTGGCGATATTGTCTTGAAATGTTGCCCCACATTATTGATTATAGGTAGAAGACACTTAAAAACTGCCCGGCGCCAGTTTGACCCTGGAACTGACTATATATTTTAGTGCCAGTAATTCTTTTTTTGGGTACATTCTAGGACATAAGATGTCCCAGAAGGGTGGCGATGTTGTCTTAAATGTTGCTCCACATTATTGATTATAGGTTTGACCCTGGAACAGACTATTTCTCTTTATTTTCTTGTGCCAGTTATTCTTGTTCTGGGGACATTTTCGGATGAAAGGTGCTGGGATAGTTGTCTCTAATATTCCATACTTTATTGAATATAGGTAGGGGACACTTAAAAACCGCCTGGCGCCAGTTTGACCCTGGAACTGACAATTTTCATTCCAAGTTATTTCCTAATGCCAAACAATTTGTAATTCCGGGGTCGTTTCAGGACACACTTGTCGTCTCAAGCGTGGGCCCACATTATTGATCATAAGTAGGGGACATTGCTACATTTTTTAAGTGCCAGTATTTTTTAATTTGGGGGTCGTCCCAAAATATTGCTTAATAACCGCCAAGTGCCAGTTTGACCCTGGTACTGACTATATATTTTAGTGCCGGTAATTCTTGTTTTGGGTACATTCTCGGACATAAGATGTCCCAGAAGGGTGGCGATGTTGTCTAAGAATGTTGCTCCACATTATTGATTATTGGTAGGGAACACTGTTAAAACTGTCTAGCCTCAGTTTGACCCTGGAACTGACTATATATTTTAGTGCCAATAATTCTTGTTTTGGGTACATTTAGGACATAAGATGTCCCAGAAGGGTGACGATGTTGTCTAAAAATTTTGCCCCACATTATTGATTATAGGTAGGGGACACTTAAAAACTGCCCGGCGCCAGTTTGACCCTGGAATTGACTATATATTGCAGTGTCAGAAATTCTTGTTTTGGGTGCATTCTAGGACATAAGATGTCCCAGAAAGGTGGCGATGTTGTCTTAAAATGTTGCCCCACATTATTGATTATAGGTAGGGAACACTGTTAAAACTGTCCAGCCTCAGTTTAACCCTGGAACTGACTATATATTTTATTGCCAGTAATTTTTGTTCTGGGTACATTCTCGGACATAAGATGTCCCAGAACGGTGGCGATATTGTCTTGAAATGTTGCCCCACATTATTGATTATAGGTAGAAGACACTTAAAAACTGCTCGGCGCCAGTTTGACCCTGGAACTGACTATATACTTTATTGCCTGTAATTCTTGTTTTGGGTACATTCTAGGACATAAGATGTCCCAGAAAGGTGGCGATGTTGTCTTAAATGTTGCTGCACATTATTGATTATAGGTAGGGAACACTGTTAAAACTGTCTAGCCTCAGTTTGATCCTGGAACTGACTATATATTTTAGTGCCAGTAATTCTTGTTTTGGGTACATTCTCGGACATAAGATGTCCCAGAAGGGTGGCGATGTTGTCTAAAAATGTTGCCCCACATTATTGATTATAGGTAGGGGACACTTAAAAACTGCCCGGCGCCAGTTTGACCCTGGAACTGACTATATATAGTAGTGCCAGTAATTCTTGTTTTGGGTACATTCTCGGACATAAGATGTCCCAGAACGGTGGCGATATTGTCTTGAAATGTTGCTCCACATTATTGATTATAGGTAGGGAACACTGTTAAAACTGTCCAGCCTCAGTTTAACCCTGGAACTGACTATATATTTTATTGCCAGTAATTTTTGTTCTGGGTACATTCTCGGACATAAGATGTCCCAGAACGGTGGCGATATTGTCTTGAAATGTTGCCCCACATTATTGATTATAGGTAGAAGACACTTAAAAACTGCCCGGCGCCAGTTTGACCCTGGAACTGACTATATACTTTATTGCCTGTAATTCTTGTTTTGGGTACATTCTAGGACATAAGATGTCCCAGAACGGCGGCGATATTGTCTTGAAATGTTGCCCCACATTATTGATTATAGGTAGGGAACACTGTTAAAACTGTCTAGCCTCAGTTTGACCCTGGAACTGACTATATATTTTATTGCCAGTAATTCTTGTTTTGGGTACATTCTTGGACATAAGATGTCCCAGAAAGGTGGCGATGTTGTCTTAAATGTTGCTGCACATTATTGATTATAGGTAGGGAACACTGTTAAAACTGTCTAGCCTCAGTTTGATCCTGGAACTGACTATATATTTTAGTGCCAGTAATTCTTGTTTTGGGTACATTCTCGGACATAAGATGTCCCAGAAGGGTGGCGATGTTGTCTAAAAATGTTGCCCCACATTATTGATTATAGGTAGGGGACACTTAAAAACTGCCCGGCGCCAGTTTGACCCTGGAACTGACTATATATAGTAGTGCCAGTAATTCTTGTTTTGGGTACATTCTAGGACATAAGATGTCCCAGAAGGGTGGCGATATTGTCTTGAAATGTTGCTCCACATTATTGATTATAGGTAGGGAACACTGTTAAAACTGTCTAGCCTCAGTTTGACCCTGGAACTGACTATATATTTTATTGCCAGTAATTCTTGTTTTGGGTACATTCTTGGACATAAGATGTCCCAGAAAGGTGGCGATGTTGTCTTAAATGTTGCTGCACATTATTGATTATAGGTAGGGAACACTGTTAAAACTGTCTAGCCTCAGTTTGATCCTGGAACTGACTATATATTTTAGTGCCAGTAATTCTTGTTTTGGGTACATTCTCGGACATAAGATGTCCCAGAAGGGTGGCGATGTTGTCTAAAAATGTTGCCCCACATTATTGATTATAGGTAGGGGACACTTAAAAACTGCCCGGCGCCAGTTTGACCCTGGAACTGACTATATATAGTAGTGCCAGTAATTCTTGTTTTGGGTACATTCTAGGACATAAGATGTCCCAGAAGGGTGGCGATATTGTCTTGAAATGTTGCTCCACATTATTGATTATAGGTAGGGAACACTGTTAAAACTGTCTAGCCTCAGTTTGACCCTGGAACTGACTATATATTTTATTGCCAGTAATTCTTGTTCCGGGTACATTCTTGGACATAAGATGTCCCAGAACGGTGGCGATATTGTCTTAAATGTTGCCCCACATTATTGATTATAGGTTTGACCCTGGAACAGACTATTTCTCTTTATTTTCTTGTGCCAGTTATTCTTGTTCTGGGGACATTTTCGGATGAAAGGTGCTGGGATAGTTGTCTCTAATATTCCATACTTTATTGAATATAGGTAGGGGACACTTAAAAACCGCCTGGCGCCAGTTTGACCCTGGAACTGACAATTTTCATTCCAAGTTATTTCCTAATGCCAAACAATTTGTAATTCCGGGGTCGTTTCAGGACACACTTGTCGTCTCAAGCGTGGGCCCACATTATTGATCATAAGTAGCGGACATTGCTAAATTTTTTAAGTGCCAGTATTTTTTTAATTTGGGGGTCGTCCCAAAATATTGCTTAATAACCGCCAAGTGCCAGTTTGACCCTGGTACTGACTATATATTTTAGTGCCGGTAATTCTTGTTTTGGGTACATTCTCGGACATAAGATGTCCCAGAAGGGCGGCGATGTTGTCTAAGAATGTTGCCCCACATTATTGATTATTGGTAGGGAACACTGTTAAAACTGTCTAGCCTCAGTTTGACCCTGGAACTGACTATATATTTTAGTGCCAATAATTCTTGTTTTGGGTACATTTAGGACATAAGATGTCCCAGAAGGGTGGCGATGTTGTCTAAAAATGTTGCCCCACATTATTGATTATAGGTAGGAGAAACCTAAAAACTGCCCGGCGCCAGTTTGACCCTGGAACTGACTATATATCTTAGTGCCAGTAATTCTTGTTTTGGGTACATTCTAGGACATAAGATGTCCCAGAAAGGTGGCGATGTTGTCTAAAAATGTTGCCCCACATTATTGATTATAGGTAGGGAACACTGTTAAAACTGTCTAGCCTCAGTTTGACCCTGGAACTGACTATATATTTTAGTGCCAGTAATTCTGGTTTTGGGTACATTCTCGAACATAAGATGTCCCAGAAAGGTGGCGATGTTGTCTAAAAATGTTGCCCCACATTATTGATTATAGGTAGGGGACACTTAAAAACTGCCCGGCGCCAGTTTGACCCTGGAACTGACTATATATTGTAGTGTCAGAAATTCTTGTTCTGGGTACATTCTTGGACATAAGATGTCCCAGAAAGGTGGCGATGTTGTCTTAAATGTTGCCCCACACTATTGATTATAGGTTTGACCCTGGAACAGACTATTTCTATTTATTTTCTTGTGCCAGTTATTCTTGTTCTGGGGACATTTTCGGATGAAAGGTGCTGGGATAGTTGTCTCTAATATTCCATACTTTATTGAATATAGGTAGGGGACACTTAAAAACCGCCTGGCGCCAGTTTGACCCTGGAACTGACAATTTTCATTCCAAGTTATTTCCTAATGCCAAACAATTTGTAATTCCGGGGTCGTTTCAGGACACACTTGTCGTCTCAAGCGTGGGCCCACATTATTGATCATAAGTAGGGGACATTGCTACATTTTTTAAGTGCCAGTATTTTTTAATTTGGGGGTCGTCCCAAAATATTGCTTAATAACCGCCAAGTGCCAGTTTGACCCTGGTACTGACAATTTTGCATTTCTACTCATGTCCCAGTAATCAACGTCCATAAGGGACAAGCGGTAGAAAAAAATGGATGGATGGAGGTGCCCCACATTTTTTTTTTTTGAGTCTGCAGGTGGGGGGACACCGCCGGTGCACGGGGAAGGGGGCGTGGCTCCGGCGATAGCGCGAAAGGGCAGACATTTGTGGACACGAGGCAGCCCCCTAGGTGTCTCACTTCCTCGCTGTTTTGCGCCTCTCGCGTGCTCGTCTGCAGACTGACGTCAGCGGCGCGTTGATTCGCTCCGGCGAGACAAGGGAAGGAGTTTGTTGCGAGAGGCGGACGGTAGAGAGAGGGAAAGCGGGGACTGTGAAACTGTCTTTTGACACTATATTTGCTTGCGAGGACGCGCACTGTCCCCGCTCCTTTTTGGCGCCGCGGAGGACGCGAGACTCGTCACCGGTGAGTACCTGCTCTTTACTATATTAGTTGTGTTTGCCTAATTTAACGCCCTCACACGCACTTTCGCTTCTTTTTTTTTTTTTCTTTCTTTTTTTTGTCGAGGAGGAGGGGGGTGTCCCCGTTTAACCCTGTTGTACTTGTTGGACGCCGGGAAGATGTCGGAGTGCTTTAAAATGAATTATCATTCATTTTTTTAAGTTAATTAATTTTTTTTTTTTTAAATGGCTAAACACAGACTTACCTCGGGGACTTTTGCTGGTTTGCACTTTCCCGACTGTTATCTTTTTTAAATTGCGGGTCATTCTTCCCGATTGACAACACGTCTAAATAACGGCAACCCGTTTTTAAAATCAAATTCGCTTTTTATTAATCGGTCTTTTCCCGTTAAGCCTTCATTCATTACCGTGACTGACAGCACGTCGAAAATGTCGTTTCGCGTCAAATTTACGCCCTTTTTTTCGGATTTACGACCGCGTCCACCTGTGCGTGAATGAAGCGTACTTTTGTTTAGTATGCGCGCGCATCGACTATTCAACATCGTATCGATTATACATTATTCATATTTTTTTTCTGTGTTTGTGCTTCAATCCTGCACTTTAATGCAAAAAAAAAGAGGCGTTCGTTGTGTCTAGACGCACGCCGAGCCGCTTCATTATGGATAACATAACGCGTTAAAGGCACCATTAGGTGTGCAAACAGGGTGCAGAGAGCGCAACAAGCATTCGGCATTTACTAGGGACTTGAAGGGGGGGTGGTCGTAAATTGTGCAGCTATTGGCAAAGCTGTAATAAAGATAATGTCGCGAATGACCTCTGTTGACTGAGAGGCTGTCGTTTCATCATCGCTGCACAGTCTCCTGCAGGTATTACCAATCTTTAACGGCCACTAAAGTGCAAACAAATGTGTCATTGTGATTGTGCATGGAAATGATGGGCTATGCATCATTTTGTTGACATGGAGAGGTCATCAGGTGCAAAAAAAAAAAGAAAAAGTGATGGCACAGAATCAACATGTTGCCTTAACGTCCTCGTCATTCAGCGTTGGGTGCCGCAGCATTGTGTCGCCTTCCTTTTTGGCTTTTCCTCTCCCTTTTCAGCCATTTCTGGCCACTGGCAGCCCCCTCTTTCCTCCGCCGCCACCCCCGGTCGTCTGTGATGGGAATACTGAATAAAACCAGGCTATTTAATTTCAGAAAAGGCCGCTTCGGCCGTCTTTGTGAGCGAACCCAATGAAGACATGTGATGTGTGTGTTTGTGGGTTTTTTCCCCCCCCATTTTCACACACGACATATGTCGGCCTGATTGGTATGCAGGGCGAGCCGGTCGGACTGCTCACAAATTGTCTCCTTTGACTAAATCTACAGTCGGTGCTTGCGGCGTAAAGCATCCTAGTGGGATGTATGAATAATAATAATTATAATAAAACAAGTCCGTTGACTTTCTACTTGTCTCACATTAAAAGTGAGTATATATGACCCCTCATGGCACTTGTCGTCTTGGAGGTGTGTTTGGGGCTCCTAATTGTGCTGAAAAAACCCACGTTCCTGCTTCACTGCATGTTGGAAATGACATTTTCCTATAGTTAACCGCAGCTCCCCCAAGTGCCGGCAGCACTCATGCAGCTTTGGACTGTGACGCTACCACAGGCACAATTATTTTACAGAAAGAGTCCAAAATACCAGAAAAAGTCACCTTAACAGGATGTAAGAGTTAAAAAAAGAGCCCAATGACTGTCTACTTGGAGGAATGTACAGTGTCTCACATTAAAAGTGAGTATATATGACCCCTCAAGGCACTTGTCGCCTTGGAGGTGTGTTTGGGGCTCCTAATTGTGCTGGAAAACCCACTTTCCTGCTTCACTGCATGTTGGAAATGACATTTTCCTGTAGTTAACCGCAGCTCCCCCAAGTGTCGGCAGCACTCATGCAGCTTTGGACTGTGACGCTACCTTAGACACAATTATCTTACCGAAAGAGTCCAAAATACCACAAAAAAAAGTCACCTTAACAGGATGTAAGAGTTAAAAAAAGAGCCCAATGACTGTCTACTTGGAAGAATGTACAGTGTCTCACATTAAAAGTGAGTATATATGAGCCTTCAAGGCACTTGTCGTCTTGGAGGTGTGTTTGGGGCTCCTAATTGTGCTGGAAAACCCACTTTCCTGCTTCACTGCATGTTGGAAATGACATTTTCCTATAGTTAACCGTAGCTCCCCCAAGCACTCATGCAGCTTTGGACTGTGACGCTACCACAGACACAATTATCTTACCGAAAGAGTCCAAAATACCACAAAAAAAAGTCACCTTAACAGGATGTAAGAGTTAAAAAAAGAGCCCAATGACTGTCTACTTGGAGGAATGTACAGTGTCTCACATTAAAAGTGAGTATATATGACCCCACAAGGCACTTGTTGTCTTAGAGGTGTGTTTGGGGCTCCTAATTGTGCTGGAAAACCCACTTTCCTGCTTCACTGCATGTTGGAAATGACATTTTCCTATAGTTAACCGTAGCTCCCCCAAGCACTCATGCAGCTTTGGACTGTGACGCTACCACAGACACAATTATCTTACCGAAAGAGTCCAAAATACCTGAAAAAAAGTCACCTTAACAGGATGTAAGAGTTAAAAAAAGAGCCCAATGACTGTCTACTTGGAGGAATGTACAGTGTCTCACATTAAAAGTGAGTATATATGACCCCTCAAGGCACTTGTCGTCTTGGAGGTGTGTTTGGGGCTCCTAATTGTGCTGGAAAACCCATTTTCCTGCTTCACTGCATGTTGGAAATGACATTTTCCTATAGTTAACCGTAGCTCCCCCAAGCACTCATGCAGCTTTGGACTGTGACGCTACCTTAGACACAATTATCTTACCGAAAGAGTCCAAAATACCACAAAAAAAAAAGTCACCTTAACAGGATGTAAGAGTTAAAAAAAGAGCCCAATGACTGTCTACTTGGAGGAATGTACAGTGTCTCACATAAAAAGTGAGTATATATGACCCCACAAGGCACTTGTTGTCTTAGAGGTGTGTTTGGGGCTCCTAATTGTGCTGGAAAACCCACTTTCCTGCTTCACTGCATGTTGGAAATGACATTTTCCTATAGTTAACCGTAGCTCCCCCAAGCACTCATGCAGCTTTGGACTGTGACGCTACCACAGGCACAATTATCTTACCGAAAGAGTCCAAAATACCACAAAAAAAAGTCACCTTAACAGGATGTAAGAGTTAAAAAAAGAGCCCAATGACTGTCTACTTGGAGGAATGTACAGTGTCTCGCATTAAAAGTGAGTATATATGACCCCTCAAGGCACTTGTTGTCTTAGAGGTGTGTTTGGGGCTCCTAATTGTGCTGGAAAACCCACTTTCCTGCTTCACTGCATGTTGGAAATGACATTTTCCTATAGTTAACCGCAGCTCCCCCAAGTGCCGGCAGCACTCATGCAGCTTTGGACTGTGACGCTAACACAGGCACAATTATCTTACAGAAAGAGTCCAAAATACCACAAAAAAAGTCACCTTAACAGGATGTAAGAGTTAAAAAAAGAGCCCAATGACGGTCTACTTGGAGGAATGTACAGTGTCTCACATTAAAAGTGAGTATATATGACCCCTCAAGGCACTTGTCGTCTTGGAGGTGTGTTTGGGGCTCCTAATTGTGCTGGAAAACCCACTTTCCTGCTTCATTGCATATTGGAAATTACATTTGCTTATAGTTAACCGCAGCTCCCCCAAGTGCCGGCAGCACTCATGCAGCTTTGGACTGTGACGCTACCACAGGCACAATTATCTTACCGAAAGAGTCCAAAATACCACAAAAAAAAGTCACCTTAACAGGATGTAAGAGTTAAAAAAAGAGCCCAATGACTGTCTACTTGGAGGAATGTACAGTGTCTCACATTAAAAGTGAGTATATATGACCCCTCAAAGCACTTGTTGTCTTAGAGGTGTGTTTGGGGCTCCTAATTGTGCTGGAAAACCCACTTTCCTGCTTCACTGCATGTTGGAAATGACATTTTCCTATAGTTAACCGCAGCTCCCCCAAGTGCCGGCAGCACTCATGCAGCTTTGGACTGTGACGCTACCACAGACACAATTATCTTACCGAAAGAGTCCAAAATACCTGAAAAAAAAGTCACCTTAACAGGATGTAAGAGTTAAAAAAAGAGCCCAATGACTGTCTACTTGGAGGAATGTACAGTGTCTCACATAAAAAGTGAGTATATATGACCCCTCAAGGCACTTGTCGTCTTGGAGGTGTGTTTGGGGCTCCTAATTGTGCTGAAAAAACCCACGTTCCTGCTTCACTGCATGTTGGAAATTACATTTTCCTATAGTTAACCGTAGCTCCCCCAAGCACTCATGCAGCTTTGGACTGTGACGCTACCACAGACACAATTATCTTACCGAAAGAGTCCAAAATACCTGAAAAAAAAGTCACCTTAACAGGATGTAAGAGTTAAAAAAGAGCCCAATGACTGTCTACTTGGAGGAATGTACAGTGTCTCACATTAAAAGTGAGTATATATGACCCCTCAAGGCACTTGTCGTCTTGGAGGTGTGTTTGGGGCTCCTAATTGTGCTGGAAAACCCACTTTCCTGCTTCACTGCATGTTGGAAATGACATTTTCCTATAGTTAACCGCAGCTCGCCCAAGTGCCGGCAGCACTCATGCAGCTTTGGACTGTGACGCTATCACAGACACAATTATTTTACAGAAAGAGTCCAAAATACCAGAAAAAGTCACCTTAACAGGATGTAAGAGTTAAAAAAAGAGCCCAATGACTGTCTACTTGGAGGAATGTACAGTGTCTCACATAAAAAGTGAGTATATATGAGCCCTCAAGGCACTTGTCGTCTTGGAGGTGTGTTTGGGGCTCCTAATTGTGCTGGAAAACCCACGTTCCTGCTTCACCGCATGTTGGAAATGACATTTTCCTATAGTTAACCGTAGCTCCCCCAAGCACTCATGCAGCTTTGGACTGTGACGCTACCACAGACACAATTATCTTGCCGAAAGAGTCCAAAATACCTGAAAAAAAAGTCACCTTAACAGGATGTAAGAGTTAAAAAAAGAGCCCAATGACTGTCTACTTGGAGGAATGTACAGTGTCTCACATAAAAAGTGAGTATATATGACCCCTCAAGGCACTTGTCGTCTTGGAGGTGTGTTTGGGGCTCCTAATTGTGCTGGAAAACCCACTTTCCTGCTTCACTGCATGTTGGAAATGACATTTTCCTATAGTTAACCACAGCTCCCCCAAGTGCCGGCAGCACTCATGCAGCTTTGGACTGTGACGCTACCTTAGACACAATTATCTTACCGAAAGAGTCCAAAATACCACAAAAAAAAGTCACCTTAACAGGATGTAAGAGTTAAAAAAGAGCCCAATGACTGTCTACTTGGAGGAATGTACAGTGTCTCACATTAAAAGTGAGTATATATGACCCCTCAAAGCACTTGTCGTCTTGGAGGTGTGTTTGGGGCTCCTAATTGTGCTGGAAAACCCACTTTCCTGCTTCACTGCATGTTGGAAATGACATTTTCCTATAGTTAACCGCAGCTCCCCCAAGTGCCGGCAGCACTCATGCAGCTTTGGACTGTGGCGCTACCACAGGCACAATTATCTTACGGAAAGAGTCCAAAATACCAGAAAAAAAGTCACCTTAACAGGATGTAAGAGTTAAAAAAAGAGCCCAATGACTGTCTACTTGGAGGAATGTACAGTGTCTCACATTAAAAGTGAGTATATATGACCCCACAAGGCACTTGTCGTCTTGGAGGTGTGTTTGGGGCTCCTAATTGTGCTGGAAAACCCACTTTCCTGCTTCACTGCATGTTGGAAATGACATTTTCCTATAGTTAACCGTAGCTCCCCCAAGCACTCATGCAGCTTTGGACTGTGACGCTACCACAGACACAATTATCTTACCGAAAGAGTCCAAAATACCTGAAAAAAAGTCACCTTAACAGGATGTAAGAGTTAAAAAAAGAGCCCAATGACTGTCTACTTGGAGGAATGTACAGTGTCTCGCATTAAAAGTGAGTATATATGACCCCTCAAGGCACTTGTCGCCTTGGAGGTGTGTTCGGGGCTCCTAATTGTGCTGGAAAACCCACTTTCCTGCTTCACTGCATGTTGGAAATGACATTTTCCTGTAGTTAACCGCAGCTCCCCCAAGTGCCGGCAGCACTCATGCAGCTTTAGACTGTGACGCTACCTTAGACACAATTATCTTACCGAAAGAGTCCAAAATACCACAAAAAAAAGTCACCTTAACAGGATGTAAGACTTAAAAAAAGAGCCCAATGACTGTCTACTTGGAGGAATGTACAGTGTCTCACATTAAAAGTGAGTATATATGACCCCTCAAGGCACTTGTCGTCTTGGAGGTGTGTTTGGGGCTCCTAATTGTGCTGAAAAAACCCACGTTCCTGCTTCACTGCAAGTTGGAAATGACATTTTCCTATAGTTAACCGCAGCTCCCCCAAGTGCCGGCAGCACTCATGCAGCTTTGGACTGTGGCGCTACCTTAGACACAATTATCTTACCGAAAGAGTCCAAAATACCACAAAAAAAAAAAGTCACCTTAACAGGATGTAAGAGTTAAAAAATAGCCCAATGACTGTCTACTTGGAGGAATGTACAGTGTCTCACATTAAAAGTGAGTATATATGACCCCTCAAGGCACTTGTCGTCTTGGAGGTGTGTTTGGGGCTCCTAATTGTGCTGGAAAACCCACTTTCCTGCTTCACTGCATGTTGGAAATGACATTTTCCTATAGTTAACCGTAGCTCCCCCAAGCACTCATGCAGCTTTGGACTGTGACGCTACCACAGGCACAATTATCTTACAGAAAGAGTCCAAAATACCAGAAAAAAAGTCACCTTAACAGGATGTAAGAGTTAAAAAAAGAGCCCAATGACTGTCTACTTGGAGGAATGTACAGTGTCTCACATTAAAAGTGAGTATATATGACCCCTCAAGGCACTTGTCGTCTTGGAGGTGTGTTTGGGGCTCCTAATTGTGCTGAAAAACCCACTTCCCTGCTTCACTGCATGTTGGAAATGACATTTTCCTATAGTTAACCGCAGCTCCCCCAAGTGCCGGCAGCACTCATGCAGCTTTGGACTGTGACGCTACCACAGGCACAATTATCTTACCGAAAGAGTCCAAAATACCACAAAAAAAAGTCACCTTAACAGGATGTAAGAGTTAAAAAAAGAGCCCAATGACTGTCTACTTGGAGGAATGTACAGTGTCTCACATTAAAAGTGAGTATATATGACCCCTCAAGGCACTTGTCGTCTTGGAGGTGTGTTTGGGGCTCCTAATTGTGCTGGAAAACCCACTTTCCTGCTTCACTGCATGTTGGAAATGACATTTTCCTATAGTTAACCGCAGCTCCCCCCAGTGCCGGCAGCACTCATGCAGCTTTAGACTGTGACGCTACCTTAGACACAATTATCTTACCGAAAGAGTCCAAAATACCACAAAAAAAAAGTCACCTTAACAGGATGTAAGATTTAAGAAAGAGCCCAATGACTGTCTACTTGGAGGAATGTACAGTGTCTCGCATTAAAAGTGAGTATATATGACCCCTCAAGGCACTTGTCGTCTTGGAGGTGTGTTTGGGGCTCCTAATTGTGCTGGAAAACCCACTTTCCTGCTTCACTGCATGTTGGAAATGACATTTTCCTATAGTTAACCGTAGCTCCCCCAAGCACTCATGCAGCTTTGGACTGTGACGCTACCACAGACACAATTATCTTACCGAAAGAGTCCAAAATACCTGAAAAAAAAGTCACCTTAACAGGATGTAAGAGTTAAAAAAAGAGCCCAATGACTGTCTACTTGAAGGAATGTACAGTGTCTTACATTAAAAGTGAGTATATATGAGCCTTCAAGGCACTTGTCGTCTTAGAGGTGTGTTCGGGGCTCCTAATTGTGCTGGAAAACCCACTTTCCTGCTTCACTGCATGTTGGAAATGACATTTTCCTATAGTTAACCACAGCTCCCCCAAGTGCCGGCAGCACTCATGCAGCTTTGGACTGTGACGCTACCACAGGCACAATTATCTTACAGAAAGAGTCCAAAATACCAGAAAAAAAGTCACCTTAACAGGATGTAAGAGTTAAAAAAAGAGCCCAATGACTGACCACTTGGAGGAATGTACAGAGTCTCACATTAAAAGTGAGTATATATGACCCCTCAAGGCACTTGTCGCCTTGGAGGTGTGTTTGGGGCTCCTAATTGTGCTGGAAAACCCACTTTCCTGCTTCACGTCATGTTAGAAATGACATTTTCCTATAGTTAACCGCAGCTCCCCCAAGTGCCGGCAGCACTCATGCAGCTTTGGACTGTGACGCTACCACAGGCACAATTATCTTGCCGAAAGAGTCCAAAATACCAGACCAAAAGTCAGCTTAACAGGATGTTAGAGTTAAAAAAGAGCCCAATGACTGTCTACTTGAAGGAATGTACAGTATCTTACATTAAAAGTGAGTATATATGAGCCTTCAAGGCACTTGTCGTCTTGGAGGTGTGTTTGGGGCTCCTAATTGTGCTGGAAAACCCACTTTCCTGCTTCATTGCATATTGGAAATTACATTTGCTTATAGTTAACCGCAGCTCCCCCAAGTGCCGGCAGCACTCATGCAGCTTTGGACTGTGGCGCTACCACAGGCACAATTATCTTACGGAAAGAGTCCAAAATACCAGAAAAAAAGTCACCTTAACAGGATGTAAGAGTTAAAAAAAGAGCCCAATGACTGTCTACTTGGAGGAATGTACAGTGTCTCACATTAAAAGTGAGTATATATGAGCCCTCAAGGCACTTGTCGTCTTGGAGGTGTGTTTGGGGCTCCTAATTGTGCTGGAAAACCCACTTTCCTGCTTCACTGCATGTTGGAAATGACATTTTCCTATAGTTAACCGTAGCTCCCCCAAGCACTCATGCAGCTTTGGACTGTGACGCTACCACAGACACAATTATCTTACCGAAAGAGTCCAAAATACCTGAAAAAAAAGTCACCTTAACAGGATGTAAGAGTTAAAAAAAGAGCCCAATGACTGTCTACTTGGAGGAATGTACAGTGTCTCACATAAAAAGTGAGTATATATGACCCCTCAAGGCACTTGTCGTCTTGGAGGTGTGTTTGGGGCTCCTAATTGTGCTGGAAAACCCACTTTCCTGCTTCACTGCATATTGGAAATTACATTTTCCTATAGTTAACCGCAGCTCCCCCAAGTGCCGGCAGCACTCATGCAGCTTTGGACTGTGACGCTACCACAGGCACAATTATCTTACCGAAAGAGTCCAAAATACCACAAAAAAAAGTCACCTTAACAGGATGTAAGAGTTAAAAAATAGCCCAATGACTGTCTACTTGGAGGAATGTACAGTGTCTCACATTAAAAGTGAGTATATATGACCCCTCAAGGCACTTGTCGTCTTGGAGGTGTGTTTGGGGCTCCTAATTGTGCTGGAAAACCCACTTTCCTGCTTCACTGCATGTTGGAAATGACATTTTCCTATAGTTAACCGCAGCTCCCCCAAGTGCCGGCAGCACTCGTGCAGCTTTGGACTGTGACGCTACCACAGACATAATTATCTTACCGAAAGAGTCCAAAATACCACAAAAAAAGTCACCTTAACAGGATGTAAGAGTTAAAAAAAGAGCCCAATGACTGTCTACTTGGAGGAATGTACAGTGTCTCACATACAAAGTGGGTATATATGACCCATAATTGGGTTAAGGTTTTAAAGCAAGGCACTTGTCATCTCCGAGTGTGTTTGGGCCTCCTTATGTTGTATAACCCACGTTCCTGCTTCAGAATATCACAGTGCATGTTAGAATTCATGTTTTCCCCACAGTTAACCGCGGTTCCCCCACAGCACTCATGCATCCCCGGACAGTGAGGCAGCCGCCGCTGCCATGCTTGTCTGTATAGGCAAGAAACACTTATCTTACCAAAGACCAGAGAAAAGTAACACCCAGATGTATGCATTAAAAAAAAATCAAAAATCAAACTAGAGTCCGATGCCTTACTGCTTGTGTGTATGTCTGACCCACAATTGGGTTAAGGTCCCAAGCAAGGCACTTGTCATCTCGGAGGTGTTTTTGGGGCTTGGGGCTCCTTATTATGTAGGAAAACCAAGTTTCCGCCTCCAGAAAATCACATTGCATGTTGGAAATCATGTTTTTCCTCAGAGCGCCAGTAGCACTCGTGCGTGCCTGAACCGTGACACTGCCACCATTGCTGCCATTTTTGACCATATAGGCAAGACACAGTTATCCTACTGAAAGACTACAAAACACCAAACAAAAAACAGTTTCCTGCTTCGGAAAATCACAATGCATGTTGGAATGTGTATTTCCCCCCCCCCGCATTTAAATGCAGTTTGGCAGCACTCGTGCCCGTGTTACAGGAAGACTCTAAAAGACCATAAAAAATCACGTCAGTCACGTGTGGTGTCAATGCAAGATTTGACTTAGTGAACTATGAATGACTGGAATTCATGTTTTACCTCAATGAACCGCAGCTCCCCCTCATCAGCAGCATTCTTGCACCTCCAAATAAGCTAGCTCCTTGGTTTGTGTTGTGGGCTAAGTTTAAATTTGAATATTTTAGGAAGAACCTAAACTGTCATTTCCTGCCTTCCAGGCTTCCTCTGGTCTCCAACAACAAAACACTCAAAAAACAACAACGCACAGCCTCATGAGTCGGCCTGGTGAACTTCCATCATGGATTTAACAAAGGTGGGCATGATCCAGCTGCAGAACCCCAACCACCCCACGGCGCTCCTCCACAAGGCCAACCAGATGCGCCTGGCGGGGACGCTGTGCGACGTGGTCATCATGGTGGACAGCCAGGAGTTCCACGCCCACCGGACCGTGCTGGCGTGCACCAGCAAGATGTTCGAGATCCTCTTCCACCGCAGCAGCCAGCACTACACCTTGGACTTCCTCTCGCCAAAGACCTTCCAGCAGATTTTGGACTACGCCTACACCGCCACGCTCCAGGCCAAGGTGGAGGACCTGGACGACTTGCTGTACGCAGCCGAGATCCTGGAGATCGAGTATTTGGAGGAGCAGTGCCTGAAAATCCTGGAGACCATCCAGTCGTCGGACGAGAACGACGCGGAGGCGGGCGCCAACGACGGCAGCACGGAGGAGGACGACGAGCGCAAAGGCCACAATGGAGTCAAGAACTCCAAAAAGCATTCCATGGAGAGTTTCTACCTGTCGGGCGCGGACCACGTCTCCGCCATGTCCGGCATGCTGGACCAGAGCCCGTCCGTCTCCACGTCCTTCGGCGTCGCCAACCTGAGCCCCACCAAAGCCGCCGTGGACAGCCTGATGAGCATCGGCCAGTCCCTGCTCCAGCAAGGCTTCGGGGGCGATCACATCAACGCCCA
This sequence comes from Nerophis lumbriciformis, assembly GCF_033978685.3. NCBI lineage: Eukaryota > Metazoa > Chordata > Actinopteri > Syngnathiformes > Syngnathidae > Nerophis > Nerophis lumbriciformis. The sequence goes on from NC_084556.2 coordinate 2,084,003, forward strand.
CCACCTCATGAGCGAGATCAAGACGGAGATGATGCAGGTGGACATGGGGGGCAACGGCCACCACAGCCCCCACAACATGGAGTCCGGCGGCTCCAGCAACGGCGAGAGAAGCGGGGAGGACCGGAACCGAGACGGGCCGGGGACGCCCACCAGGAGCAGCGTCATCACCAGCGCCCGCGAGCTCCACTACTTGCGCGACGACGGCATGGGCGACCCTCAAGCCGAAGTCAGCCAGATGGGTCTGGAAGCCATGGCCGGGATGGCGGAGAAACACCTGGCCTCCCTCTACTCCCTCCCCGTCAACCATAAATCCGACGCCATCATGTCCATGCCGGTCTCCATGGCCTCCGCTCTGCCGATGTCGCCCGCCTTGGCCATGTCGGTGGACTTCAGTGCCTACGGCGGACTCCTGCCTCAGAGCTTCATCCAGAGGGAGTTCTTCAGCAAGCTGGGCGAGCTGGCGGTGGGCATGAAACCCGACGGGAGGAACCAGCACGAGCGCTGCAACGTGTGCGGTGCGGAACTTCCGGATAACGAGGCTGTGGAGCAGCACAGGTAAGAACAGTTCTTTCACTCTTCTAGCACCTGCTTTGGAAAAAAACGAATATTGATCGACCTTATTTAAATTCTCAGTCCAGGAGGTCAACTAGCTTTTTTTTTTTTTACAGGCTTTCTTTTGTTTAACACTAACCAGCAAAAGAACCCTAAATTCTTACCGACACAAATCAGTAGGGATGTCCGATAATGGCTTTTTGCCGATATCCGATATTCCGATATTGACCAAACCCTTAATTACCAATACCGATGTCAACCGATACCGATATCAACCAATATATACAGTCGTGGAATTAACATATTATTATGCCTAATTTGGACAACCAGGTATGGTGAAGATAAGGTCCTTTTTAAAAATAATAATAAAATAAAATAAGATAAATAAATTAAAAACATTTTTTTTTACATAGAAACTAGTAATTAATGAAAATGAGTAAAATTAACTGTTAAAGGTTAGTACTATTAGTGGACCAGCAGCACGCACAATCATGTGTGCTTACGGACTGTATCCCTGCAGACTGTATTGATATATATTGATATATATATTTATTATATATTATATATTAATAACAGAAAGAAACAACCCTTTTGTGTGAATGAGTGTGAATGGGGGAGGGAGTTTTTTTGGGTTGGTGTACTAATTGTAAGTCTATCTAGTGTTTCTTATGTTGATTTAATTAAAAAAACAAAAAACAAAAAACTAATTATACCGATAATAAAAAAACAGATACCGATAATTTCCGATAATACATTTTAAAGCATTTATCGGCCGATAATATATTATCGGACATCTCTACAAATCAGCATTTCACGCAAATTCAACCCAAATTACTCGTCCAAAACCCACAAATAGACAATCGGTGTCGTCTTTGCCAATTAAATTTGTCTCTGAGCCATACTTGCCAACCTTGAGACCTCCGATTTCGGGAGGTGGGGGGTGGGGTGGGCGTGGTCGGGGTTGGACGGGGGCGTGGCTAAAAGGGGAGGAGTATTTACAGCTAGAATTCACCAAGTCAAGTATTTCACATATATATATATATATATATATATATATATATATATATATATATATATATATATATATATATATAAGAAATACTTGACGTTCAGTGAATTCTAGCGATATACATATTTATTTTATTTTATATATATATATATATATATATATATATATTTTTTTTTTATTATATATATATATTTATTTTATTTTATATATATATATATATATATATATATATATATATATATATATATATAAAATAAATACTTGAATTTCAGTGTTCATTTATTTACACATATACACACACATAACACTCATCTACTCATTGTTGAGTTAAGGGTTGAATTGTCCATCCTTGTTCTATTCTCTGTCACTATTTTTCGAACCATGCTGAACACACTACACTCTCTGATGATGCATTGCTGTGTGGCACGCACAAAAGTGCTTTCATCAAATGCACTAGATGGCAGTATTGTCCTGTTTAAGAGTGTCACAAACATTGCTGTTTACGGCAGACGAACTGCTTTACGGTATACAAAAAAGTGACTGTTGTTGTTGTGTGTTGTTGCCACGCTGGGAGGACGTTAATGAAACTGCCTAACAATAAACCCACATAAGAAACCAAGAACTCGCCCTCCATCATTCTATAGTTATAACGTGATTGGGCAGGTACGCTTTTTTATATTGTGGAGGACCTGAGTCCGCCTGAATTTCGGGAGATTTTCGGGAGAAAATTTGTCCCGGGAGGTTTTCGGGAGAGGCGCTGAATTTCGGGAGTCTCCCGGAAAATCCGGGAGGGTTGGCAAGTATGCTCTGAGCGGCGTTTAAACGTGCATGGCAACTTTCTAATAAAAATATGTTTTTTTTTTTCATGTACACCAGTGGTTTTCAAACTTTTTTCACCACATACCACCTCAGAAAACCCTTGGCTTTCCAAATACCACCATAATGACCAACATTGAAATACGTAGTAGCGTAGTAGGCCTAAGTATTCATTAAAAAAATATAATGTAGAGGTTTTATTTAAGAAGTATGTTTAATATTCTGGGCCACAGTTTGAACAGTAACATTGTGTTTGAATATTTAATGAGGTCAATCCTTGGCGTACCACTAGATGGAGCCTGCGGACGTACCCCAGGTGTAGACAAAGCAGGAACGGCAACATGTAGCAACGTATCAACTCTTTATTGCTCAAAGGGCACAATCGGCGCACTGCCGCGTGTCTTAGACCTACTTCTTGTTCCTGTCTGCAGCGCTGAGCTTTCTGGGTAATGTAACATATGAACACTTCCCAGCAGGCACACGACTTGTTGAATTAGGTTTGAGTTGCTTAACGTCACAACCTAACGTTGGAACAACATGCTTTTTGATGACATTTAATCATTGATCTGACCATTGAATTTTGGTCATTTTCCAACCAATATTCTACAACACAAATACAACGTTGAAACAACATGCTTTTTGACAACGTTTATTCAAAGTCAGGTTGTGAACTGTTAGACACCAATGTTGTCTCAATTTACAAATACTATTTTCCAACGTTGTTTCAAAGTCAGTTATAAAGGACATGTACGTATAATCAATGTCTTGTGCCTGCTGGGTGACTTCCAAGTATATGTATTTAATCTTTATTTATCCAGGATAAGGCAAATAGGAACACCGTTGTCAGTGGCAAGGCTGAGCTAGCAAACAGGTGGAATTTTCATGTTAGAGATGTTGAGGTGTGATGATAATCTCTCATCGCCTGCCATTTACCAACCAAAATTAGCGCTGGAGATCGCTCCAAAGATCCGGCCCGCGAATGAATGATCTATGGCCCCCGGGATGATATTTGATTAGTATTAGAACCGGCCCGCAGGCCTTGCTGCTGTTTTGCACGCACCAATACTCCATCAGTGTTAGCACTAGGAATTTTTGAAAATGGGGTCCTAGGACCCCATCAAGTCATAAAAATGGGGTCCCATAGTACATTTTTTGGGGTCCCACTTTTTTGTAACCATTTTAAAAACAAATGATAAATGTATGCATTATCCTGTTATATCTCCCATTCTATATTGTTTTCGGGGAAAAAGGTTGTCATAAAGGGGGCGGTATGGCATGGCGGGTAGAGCGGCCGTGCCAGATACCTGAGTGTTGCAGGTTCGCTCCCCGCCTCTTGACATCCATATCGCTGCCGTCGTGTCCTTGGGCAGGACACTTCACCCTTGCCCCCGGTGTTGCTCACACTGGTGAATGAATGATGAATGAATGATAGGTGGTGGTCGGAGGGGCCGGGCCGTAGGCGCAAACTGGCAGCCTCGTTTCCGTCAGTCTACCCCAGGGCAGCTGTGGCTACAAATGTGGCTTACCACACCACCAGGTGTGAATGAATGATGGGTTCCCACTTCTCTGTGAGCGCTTTGAGTATCTAATACTGTATTTTTCGGAGTATAAGTCGCACCGGAGTATAAGTCGCACCTGCCGAAAATGCATAATAAAGACGGAAAAAAACATATATGAGTTACACTGGAGAAAAAAACTGCGACTTATAGTCCGAAAAATACGGTAATAGAAAAGCGTGATATAAAATCTAATCCATTATTATTATTATTATTATTAACGTTACTTGATTTATTTAAAAAAATCATACAAAAGAAAGCACATTTTTATGCATACCGTATTTTTCGGACTATAAGTCGCAGTTTTTTTCATAGTTTCATAGGGTGCGACTTATACTCAGGAGCGACTTATGTGTGAAATTATTAACACATTACCGTAAAATATCCAATAATGTTATTTAGCTCATTCACGTAAGAGACTAGACGTATAAGATTTCTTGGGATTTAGCGATTAGGAGTGACAATTGCCATGGCCTGCGCTAGATTCTCGGGCGAAACAACAAAAAAAAAGCTTAGGTACAGTCGCCTGGAATTGTATGGTTAGGTTAGAGCAGGGGTGTCAGATGTACGATGAGTTTTGATGACTTTGCTCAGTATATAAATGAGCCGTACATTTTTGAATGAAATAAACTGATGTTCTAAATGCGTCCACTAGATGTCGCAATAAAAATTCTTTGTATCTTTGGAGATGATGCTACATATGTACAAAAAAAACCAACAACAACATGATGTTCAAATCAAATCAAATCAACTTTATTTATAGAGCACATTTAAAATTTACCACAGGGGTAGCCAAAGTGCTGTACAATGAGCAGGTTAAAAGATAAAACGAGTACCGAGCAAACACAACACAACACAAACAGAACACGATAAAAAATAAATAATTAAAATAGAATTAATAAAAACATAAAAACAGGATCACAGCAGGTGTATTATGGGGCGCCATTGCAGGATGGATATCACTCAGTGTTAAAAGCCATGGAATAAAAGTATGTTTTTAAGAGAGATTTAAAAACAGGAAGAGAGGAGGCTTGTCTAACACTCAGGGGTAGGTCGTTCCAGAGCTTGGGAGCAGCAACGGCGAAAGCTCTGTCACCTCTAAGCTTCGTCAACAGCAGCTGATCGGCTGATCTTAAGGATCGGGTGGGGCAGTAAGGCTGAAGGAGGTCGGAGAGATAGGTTGGCGCGAGGTTGTTTAGACATTTAAAAACAAATAAAAGGAGTTTAAAATGTATTCGGTAACGCACAGGGAGCCAGTGAAGGGACGCTAAAATAGGGGTGATGTGCTCACGTCTGCGGGTCTGTGTTAGCAGACGAGCAGCAGAGTTCTGCACGAGCTGCAGGCGGGCGAGGGAGGCCTGGCTAATGCCAACATACAGGGCATTACAATAATCAAGACGAGTCGAGATAAAAGCGTGGATTAATTTCTCAAGATCATGTCTTGATAGAAGCGGTTTCACTTTCGCTATTTGGCGTAATTGATAAAAGCTTTTTTGAACGACGCTGCTGATTTGTTTTTCGAATTTAAAATCTGAGTCAAACTTTACCCCCAGGTTTGTGACAGAGTCGCTGAGATACGGGGTCAGAGTGCCGAGGTCAACGTTGGGGGAGGGAGAGCGACTTGGACCGAACAACATAACTTCTGTTTTATCTTCATTTAGGCTCAGGAAGTTAGCTGAAAGCCAGACTTTGATGTCGTGCAGGCAGTCAATAAGACGTTGAACCGTGTTATTTTGTGCCATGGGAAAATAAATCTGGCAATCATCGGCATAAAAATGAAATGCAATACTGTACTTCCTAAAAATAGAACCAAGGGGGAGAAGGTAAAGCGCAAATAAAATTGGGGCAAGGATTGAGCCCTGGGGGACCCCATGTGGTAAAGGAGCTGTGGACGACATAAAACTGTCTACTTTTACACAAAAACTCCTGTCGGTTAGTACATTAGTCGAGGAAAATGATCAAACTACATAAATAACATCCTGTAATTTGATTTTGATATTATTTTTTTATCTTGATAGATTGAAAATTAACACCAATAAGTTGGTTGATGAACATTATCACACAATTTATTCAGAAAGTATAAATAACGACAAATAAAGGTAGATTACTTTTAACCGCAACATGTAAGTGTAAATAGCCCCCAACAACATTTTCAGAATGTGCTTGTACTATTTTTGAAGAAAGAAAACAATCTGAAGTTGTTTTTATTTTTAAGTTATGTAACCGTGATTTTACCAGTCTGGCCCACTTGGGAGTAGATTTTTCTCCGATCTAAAAATGAGTGTGACACCCCTGGGTTAGAGGTTATTCTTTGTAGTATGACATTTTTGTAACGTTTTTTTACGCAAAAACTGGCTAGATTTGAGAACAGGATCCAGAAAGTGATACTGGGACTCTCCAAGGATGGTGTGTAATGTCGGTACCGTATTTTTCGGACTATAAGTCGCGTTTTTCTTTCATTGTTTGGGGTGCGACTTATACTCAGGAGTGATTTATGTGTGAAATTATTAACACATTACCGTAAAATATCAAATAATGTTATTGATCTCATTCACGTAAGAGACTAGACGTATAAGATTTCTTGGGATTTAGCGATTAGGAGTGACAGATTGTTTGGTAAACGTATAGCATGTTCTATATGTTATAGTTATTTGAATGACTCTTACCATAATATGTTACGTTAACATACCAGTTGGTTATTTATGCCTCATATAACGTACACTTATTCAGCCTGTTGTTCACTATTCTTTATTTATTTTAAATTGCCTTTCAAATGTCTATTCTTGGTGTTGGCTTTTATCAAATAAATTTCTCCCAAAAATGCGACTAATACTCCAGTGCGACTTATATATGTTTTTTTCCTTCTTTACTATGCATTTTCGGCAGGTGCGACTTATACTCCGGTGCGACTTATACTCCGAAAAATACGGTAATAAGAAAATGCCGCGAGATTCCTCGCAAGAACAAGCTAGTGCTCTAAAGTAATACCGTACATAATATTAACATTGATCAGATCGATGACATTTTACACTGGTTGACCCGAGGTCTTAGAAAATTTGCTGGCGTTAACGTTTAAATGTCAAAGTTTTGTGCAATGGTTAACATATGTCTCTACAAAATTGATCAATACGCAGAATTAGCAAAGTGCAATCAAGCACGACAGAACTCATATAACACTATTTACTTTCGTAAAGAAATGCTAACTTTTCCGTGACTTATTTTCTCTGGATGGCCAAATTTTCAGACAAAATCTTACAAAATGGTATTTTAAGAACAGTCTATGGTAAGATTGTAGCGACAACCCCAATATTGATAATGATCGGCTTAGTTTTAATATAAGCTAAGCCGGTGCCTGGCAAGAAATTCTTAATTTTTGTGGTTGTAAAATATACATCGCTAAAAGAATCGATCAACACTTGGAATTTGCGAAGTATAATCAAGAATGACGACACTCATATGCTACTGTTTACTTTTTAAGCTTGTTTAATCGAGAATAAATGTTAACTTTTTTTTACTTATTCTCGCTGGATGGCCAAATGTTCTTAGAAAATCCAACAAGATTCTCTCAAGAACAGTCTATTGTAAGATTGTAGAGACAAACTCAATATCGATATTGATCGGATCGGTAAACTAAATCCTTACTGCAAGCTATGTCGAAATCTGGCAAGAAACTCCAATGTTTTGTGCCACATAGATCATATATCGCTAAAAGTCAGTCCTCAGAATTTGCGAAGTGTAACCAAGAATGACAAGACTCTAATACTACTGTACTATACTATTTATGTTTTAAGCTTATTTAGTCATAAATAAGCGTGGACATCGGGGGCGGTACCTCTGGATTGGCAGACCGGGGTGGTGGTTCCTCTCTTTAAGAAGGGGAACCGGAGGGTGTGTTCCAACTATCGTGGGATCACACTCCTCAGCCTTCCCGGTAAGGTCTATTCAGGTGTACTGGAGAGGAGGCTACGCCGGATAGTCGAACCTCGGATTCAGGAGGAACAGTGTGGTTTTCGTCCTGGTCGTGGAACTGTGGACCAGCTCTATACTCTCGGCAGGGTCCTTGAGGGTGCATGGGAGTTTGCCCAACCAGTCTTCATGTGCTTTGTGGACTTGGAGAAGGCATTCGACCGTGTACCCCGGGAAGTCCTGTGGGGAGTGCTCAGAGAGTATGGGGTAACGGACTGTCTTATTGTGGCGGTTCGCTCCCTGTATAATCGGTGTCAGAGCTTGGTCCGCATTGCCGGCAGTAAGTCGGACACGTTTCCAGTGAGGGTTGGACTCCGCCAGGGCTGCCCTTTGTCACCGATTCTGTTCATAACCTTTATGGACAGAATTTCTAGGCGCAGTCAGGGCGTTGAGGGTATCTGGTTTGGTGGCTGCAGGATTAGGTCTCTGCTTTTTGCAGATGATGTGGTCCTGATGGCTTCATCTGGCCAAGATCTTCAGCTCTCACTGGATCGGTTCGCAGCCGAGTGTGAAGCGACTGGGATGAGAATCAGCACCTCCAAATCCGAGTCCATGGTTCTCGCCCGGAAAAGGGTGGAGTGCCATCTCCGGGTTGGGGAGGAGATCTTGCCCCAAGTGGAGGAGTTCAAGTACCTCGGAGTCTTGTTCACGAGTGAGGGAAGAGTGGATCGTGAGATCGACAGGCGGATCGGTGCGGCATCTTCAGTAATGCGGACGCTGTATCGATCCGTTGTGGTGAAGAAGGAGCTGAGCCAGAAGGCAAAGCTCTCGATTTACCGGTCGATCTACGTTCCCATCCTCACCTATGGTCATGAGCTTTGGGTCATGACCGAAAGGACAAGATCACGGGTACAAGCGGCCGAAATGAGTTTCCTCCGCCGGGTGGCGGGGCTCTCCCTTAGAGATAGGGTGAGAAGCTCTGCCATCCGGGGGGAGCTCAAAGTAAAGCCGCTGCTCCTCCATATCGAGAGGAGCCAGATGAGGTGGTTCGGGCATCTGGCCAGGATGCCACCCGAACGCCTCCCTCGGGAGGTGTTTCGGGCACGTCCGACCGGTAGGAGGCCACGGGGAAGACCCAGGACACGTTGGGAAGACTATGTCTCCCGGCTGGCCTGGGAACGCCTCGGGATCCACCGGGAGGAGCTGGACGAAGTGGCTGGGGAGAGGGAAGTCTGGGCTTCCCTGCTTAGGCTGCTGCCCCCGCGACCCGACCTCGGATAAGCGGAAGAAGATGGATGGATGGATAGTCATAAAGAACTGCTAACGTTTCCTAGACCTACTCTCCTAGGATGGCCACCATTATTGTCGGCCGGTGCGATTTATACTCCGGAGCGACTTATACTCCGAAAAATACGGTATGTAAATATATCCAGTTATAAACATTCATTCACTTTCTTCTTTCCTTCATGGATCTAAACTAGTTTTTTTCTATATTTTTATTGTAATATTTTCAGAATGTGTTTGTTCTATTTTTGGCCAAAATAAGACAAAGGAAACAATCTGAAGTTGTCTTTATTTTTGTAGTCTTAATGCCATGATTTTAATAGTCCACAGATTTTCCTCCACGCGGCCCCTGAGCTAAAATGAGTTTGACACCCCTGCTCTAAACAGTTCGCAAATGCTCTTAATGTTAATATTTTGGAACATAATTACATTTTTAAGGCGGACAAACACTTTTCAAGCATAAAACATACAAAGAGAAGGTCTGTTTTTTTCCTCTAATAATAATAATAATTAATTTCAATTACCTAATCAAAACAGTACAGTAATTTATCAATGAGTTCTTGACTTTTACTGCCATCTTCTTATGTGCTATAAAACAAGTAAAACATCAATACGGTATTTGTTGAATTCCTGTACTTTTTGGCGCTTAGGTCACAAGGAACGCTTTAAACATTGATAACATATTTATGAAAGGCATTTTAGGCCGCAACATTCACAAAAAAGGCCCCTAATACCCGTAATCCTCGTCCCCAGCCTCACAGGTTGTCCAGATTTGTCCTACCATAAAGGACGCGGGTGAAATAAGCACTAGACCCTTGAACAAGTTGGTAGTTCTCGACCGATTGAATCAGCGCCATTTAAAAGTGTCCCCATATGAGACCTGAATAGGGCCTTTTGAGTGAAATATCTCCAGTGAATAGCCGCAGGATTGTGCTCCGTGTCACTCATTCACTTCTCCCCAAGGCCGTCTTCAGGTATGTTTGCATAAATCAACAGAAAATGCACAGCGGTGAAAGTTCACGTAAGGACTTGAACCCGGTCACCCCTCTCATGCCTGAGCCGGAATGCTCACCTGGAATGGTATCTTCCTTTTAAGTGAAAAAACCTTGTCGTCAGGAAGCTTTTTTTTTTTTTTTTTACTTTTTATCTCGCCAATTTCTTAAACTCGTCCACGTGGCCTTGAAGTGCCGCGGCGTTGAAATCCACAGCGGCTTTTCATCACTTTCTACCTGGGGCGCTGTTTTGGAGTGTTTTTCTTCTTCTTTTTTTTTTTTGTCTAAAGTAGTCTGGGCAGACGGAGCCTCTCCGTGTGAAACGGTTGCCTGTGTTTCAAGAGGAATTTCATCAATTTGCACCGAGCTGGGAAATCTGGTATCAAAGGAGATTTCCAAACTGTTTCATGCGTTGATCTTGCAGCTTTTGCCCCGCAGCATACTAATAGCTTCATTTAGGCGGCTTGATGCGCCGACGTGACGCTGTTTAATATCTCGCGCCGTCCAACCCGGGGTACCGATAGGGCGCGATTCATGGGTTTTAAATTTCGACGCCGTGTTGCCGTTTGACTAATTACGTGTCATTTGCCGCCACTGTGTCAGGGTCACAGCCGCCGCCTCTGCAGCAAACAAGCAAAAAAAAAAAAAAAAAAAATCTGGCAGAGTTCATTTAGCGCAGGCAGGTCAAGTCAAACATGAGTGGGATTGTTTCCAGATGTGTCCCGGGTCACTGGTGTGAGCTGAGGTGATATGTGTGCCTTCTATGTCCAAATGAATGCACCCATTTCCTGTTGAAATTTAGCTGCCACTCTATTTCATTCCCGTGCACTCTGGATTATATCAACAAACAAAACAAAAACAGCCATTTGTCAGCTATTGTAAACTGGCTCCGCAGGTGGCATTGACATATATTCATGTAGGTCACACAAGCTATAATTTACACCGCTTTTAGGCTGTTTGAGTAATGTTTTGATAGAATTTGACTTTTTTTTTGTGAGCAATATCATGCAAAAACTAGTGTTCCATTTTAGGATTCGGCAAGATGACCCGTTTTACTTCAGGGGTGTCAAACACGTTTCCATTGAGGGCCACATGGCAGTTACTGCTATTTAAAATAAATATTGAATATAAAGTGCATACCTGCCAACTACTCCGGTTTTCCCGTAATTAGTAGGGTTTTCATCAACCTACCGTATTTTCCGCACTATAAGGCGCACCGGATTATTAGCCGCACCTTCAATGAATTACATATTTCATAACTTTGTCCACCAATAAGCCGCCCCGGATTATAAGCCACGCCTACGCTGCGCTAAAGGGAATGTCAAAAAAACAGTCAGATAGTTCAGTCAAACTTTAATAATATATTGAAAACCAGCGTTCTAACAACTCTGTCCCAAAATGTACGCAAATGTGCAATCACAAACATAGTAAAATTCAAAATGGTGTAGAGCAATAGCAACATAATGTTGCTCGAACGTTAATGTCACAACACACAAAATAAACATAGCGCTCACCTTCTGAAGTTATTCTTCATTCGTAAATCCTTCGAATTCTTCGTCTTCGGTGTCCGAATTGAAAAGTTGCGCAAGCGTGGTATCCAAAATGGCCGGTTCCGTCTCGTCGAAGTCATCGGAGTCAGTGTCGCTGTTGTTCTGTGAATCCTGCCTTCCGGAAAGCTCGGACCACAGTTGTGACCGAAATATCTGCCCAGGCATTTACGATCCACTGGCAAATGTTGGCGTATGTCGTCCGGCGCTGTCTGCCCGTCTTAGTGAAGGTGTGTTCGCCTTCGGAGCTGTGTGAAAAAAGCCACCCGGCCTCTTCGCGTAAACTTCCCTTAACCACTCGCTCATCTTTTCTTCATCCATCCATCCCTTCGAGTTAGCTTTTATGATGACGCCGGCTGGAAAGGTCTCTTTTGGCAAGGTCTTCCTTTTGAATATCACCATGGGTGGAAGTTAGCATGGCAAGCTAGAACCACAGTGAAGGATGACTTCTCATTCCCTGTGGTGCGAATATTCACCGTACGTGCTCCCGTTCCACAGTGCGGTTCACAGGAATATCAGTTGCTGTGAAATACGGTAGTAATCCGTGTGCGGATGGAGAGATTGCGTCTTTTTATGAACCGGATCGCTTAGTAGGAGCCATTTTGTGGTCTTTACAGATGTAAACAGGAAATGAAACGTACGGTGATATCCGCGCGTTTTTTCTTCTTCTTCCGGGGGCGGGTGGTTGCTTACAGTAGAAGAAGAAGCGCTTACTGTTCTATGGGGGCGGGTGCTTTCCTTGGCGGTTGCTTGCGTAGAAGAAGAAGCGCTTCCTGTTCTACCGGGAAAAAAGATGGCGGCTGTTTACCGAAGTTGCGAGATCGAAACTTTATGAAAATGAATCGTAATAAAGCGCACCGGGTTATAAGGCGCACTGTCAGCTTTTGAGAAAATGTGTGGTTTTTAGGTGCGCCTTATAGTGCGGAAAATACGGTATTCCGGGATACGGTTGCAGTGATAAAAAATACGGTTTTTCATTAATTAAAAAACAATTTTTTTTTAAAATGCGCGAGGCTATTTATAGCACCGCTGCCAAGCACGAGGCACCTGTTGCCATTGTTTCCAAACGAGCGAACGATCATGGAATCAGGCGGAGAAAAATCGCAAACGAGTCTTAAACCGAAAAGAAAACTGCAGTCATTCCGTGAAGAATATTCAAAAGCCTATCCGGGAATAATTATCCGTTCCAAAAAGGGTGAAAACTACGCGAATTGCACCTTGTGCAGACAAGATTTTTCGATCGGACACGGAGGAATTAGCATGTAAAAGACCACGTTGGGACAAAAAAAACACAAGTCTAATGCCGTTGCTAGCGATACAAGTGGAAAACTTTCAACGTTTTTCGGATTTTAGCCACAAAAAGGTAATGACACCAATGTTATTTATTGTTATACTGTTAAAAGTGTTTATACTATTTATGCTTTCAAGTCCAAGTTGAAGAAATCTTGTTCAATGTTGACAGCATAACTACCAAAATACAGAAGTATGTCCTTAATATTTTTGCAGTGCTATTTCTGTTGAAAAGTTCAAATGATTACATTAGAGATGTGATGTGCCACTTTTCAAGTGTCTGATGGCTTCAATTCATTTTCATTAATTTTTCACATTTTGAATTCTTTTGAAAGGCTTACAAAAAAACTACATTTGAATTGTAATTCCATGCTATTGACAGGACTATTAATTTTAATGAAGTTAGCTTACCATGTTTACAGTATGATAATTGTGATAGAAATGTGAATTTTAGGCACAGAATATTTTATACAATTGAACAAGGCAGTAGATTATACAAGCTTGGACAGAAAGTTAATAATGACACCAATTTTCTTTTTAATGGAATTGTTTAGTACTGTTTTACCATTTGTTTACTGTAAAAAGTGTTTATACTGTTTATACTTTCAATGAACAAATTGAAGTCTTGTGAAAGGTTGACAGGATAACTGGCATTAACTGTCAAAATAATTTCAAACTATTGAAGTTAGCTTACAGAATAAACATGTCAATCAACCCATATGATTTTTGCTGTAATATTTTTGTTTTGAAAAGTCACTGTGACTGATAGAAAAGTGATGGTTTTAGCAACATTTTAACCTGTCTGAATGCTAATAATCATTTTGCGTCGGGGGGCGAAGCCTGAACCCCCCACCAGGACTTTGTCCTGGACCTACCGGGGCCTGCGGCCCCTGGACCCTGGCTACTAGGTTTTTCTGATTTCAAAAGTTGGCAGGTATGAAAGTGCGTTCGGAAAGTATTCACAGCGCTTCACTTTTTCCACATGTTAGGTTATAGCCATATTTCACAAATGGAATCAATTCATTTTTGTCCTCAAAATTCTACACACAATGCCACAATAAAGACAACATGAAAAGGTTCTTTAAAAAATAAAAAGTATTACTTTATTAAAAATAAAAAAAATCTAACACTTTAGTATGGGGATCACATATTCAGCATTAATTAGTTGCATATTGGCTCTTAATTAGTCATTATTAAGTACTTATTAATGCCTTATTCGGCATGACCTTATTATACAACCAGTAAGCCATTAAAGGGGAACATTATCACAATTTCAGAATGGTTAAAATCATTAAAAATCAGTTCCCAGTGGCTTATTATATTTTTCGAAGTTTTTTTCAAAATTTTACCCATCACGCAATATCCCTAAAAAAAAGCTTCAAAGTGCCTGATTTTAACCATCAGGTAAAATAATGTGGCGGGCCACGTGAAAAATTTGTGACTGGCGTGACATGTAAAATTGTGTGGTGGGCCACTTAAAATGATGTGGCGGGCCACATGAAATGATGTGATGGTTTATGTGGCGGGCCACATAAAATTATGTGGCGATCCAGGTAAAATGATGTGGCGGGCCACATGAAACAATGTGACGGTTTATTTTGCATGAGACGTAAAATTGTTTGGCGGGCCACTTAAAATGATGTGGCGGTTTATGTGGCTGGACACGTAAAATGATGTGCTGGGACACCTAAAATTATGTGGCGGGAAGCGCAAAATGATGTGTTGGTTTATGTGGTGAGAAACGTAAAATGATGTGGCGGTTTATGTGGCGGGAAGCGCAAAATGATGTGTTGGTTTATGTGGTGAGAAACGTAAAATGATGTGGCGGTTTATGTGGCGGTTCAGGTAACATGATGTGGCGGGCCACATGAAAAAATGTGATGGTTTATTTGGTGTGGCACGTAAAATTGTGTGGCGGCTCACTTAAAATGATGTGACGTTTATGTGGCGGGCCACATAAAATGATGTGGTGGTTTATGTGGCTGGACACATAAAATCATGTTGCGGTTTATGTGGCGGGACACGTAAAATTATGTGTTTGTTAATGTGGCGGGCCACATAAAATTATGTGGTGGTTCAGGTAAAGTGATGTGGCGGGTCATGTAAAATGATAGGGCGCTTATGTGGCGGGCCACATAAAATGATCAGAATCAGAAGAGTTGAATTGCCATTGTTTGAGAACGGGTTCACCAACTAGGAATTTTACTTGGCGCAACCGTGCAACATAAAACACATATATGTAGCGAGCCACGTAAAATAATGTGGGATGGCCACATAAAAATTTGACATTTATTTGCCGAGACACGTACAATGATGTGGCGGTCAATGTGGTGGGACACATAAAATGATGTGGCGGGAAACGCAAAATGATGTGGCGGTTTAAGTGGCTGGACACGTAAAATTATCTGTTGGTTTATGTGGCGGGCCACGTAAAATGATGTGGCGGTTTATGTGGCGGACCACTTAACATGATGTGGCGGTTTATGTGGCTGGACACATGAAATGATGTGGTAGTCTGTGGTGGGACACATAAAATGAAGTGGCGGTTTATGTGGCGGGAAGCGCAAAATGATGTGGCAGTTTATATGGCGGGTCACGTAAAATGATATGGTGTTCATGTGGCGGGCCACATAAAATTATGTAGCGAAGCGAGCCACGTAAAATAATGTGAGGCACATAAAACATTTTACGTTTATTTGGCGAGACACGTAAAGTGATGTGGCGGGCCACTTAAAATTATGTGGTAGTCTGTGGTGGGACACATAAAATAAAGTGGCGGTTTATGTGGCGGGAAGCGCAAAATGATGTGGCGGTTTATATGGCGGGTCACGTAAAATGATGTGACGGGTCATGTAAAATGATATTGCGTTCATGTGGCGGGCCACATAAAATGATGTAGCGAAGCGAGCCACGTAAAATAATGTGAGGCACATAAAAAAAAATGTACGTTTATTTGGCGAGACACGTAAAGTGATGTGGCGGGCCACTTAAAATGATATGGCGGTTTATGTGGCTGGACATATAAAATGATGTGGTAGTCTGTGGTGGGACACATAAAATAACGTGGCGGTTTATGTGGCGGGAAGCGCAAAATGATGTGGCGGTTTATATGGCGGGTCACGTAAAATGATGTGGCGGGTCATGTAAAATGATATGGCGTTCATGTGGCGGGCCACATAAAATGATGTAGCGAGCCACGTAAAATAATGTGGGGCACATAAAAAATGTACGTTTATTTGGCGAGACACGTAAAATTATGTGGCGGGCCACGTAAAATGATGTGGCGGTTTATGTGGCGGGCCACTTAAAATGATGTGGCGGTTTATGTGGCTGGACACATAAAATGATGTGGTAGTCTGTGGTGGGACACATAAAATAACGTGGCGGTTTATGTGGCGGGAAGCGCAAAATGATGTGGCGGTTTATATGGCGGGTCACGTAAAATGATGTGGCGGGTCATGTAAAATGATATGGCGTTCATGTGGCGGGCCACATAAAATGATGTAGCGAGCCACGTAAAATAATGTGGGGCACATAAAAAATGTACGTTTATTTGGCGAGACACGTAAAATTATGTGGCGGGCCACGTAAAATTATGTGGCGGGCCACTTAAAATGATGTGGCGGTTTATGTGTCTGGACACATAAAATGATGTGGTAGTCTGTGGTGGGACACATAAAATAAAGTGGCGGCTTATGTGGCGGGAAGCGCAAAATGATGTGGCGGTTTATATGGCGGGTCACGTAAAATGATGTGGCGGGTCATGTAAAATGATATGGCGTTCATGTGGCGGGCCACATAAAATGATGTAGCGAAGCGAGCCATGTAAAATAATGTGAGGCACATAAAAAAAATGTACGTTTATTTGGTGAGACACGTAAAGTGATGTGGCGGGCCACTTAAAATGATGTGGTAGTCTGTGGTGGGACACATAAAATAAAGTGGCGGTTTATGTGGCGGGAAGCGCAAAATGATGTGGCGGTTTATATGGCGGGTCACGTAAAATGATGTGGCGGGTCATGTAAAATGATATGGCGTTCATGTGGCGGGCCACATAAAATGATGTAGCGAAGCGAGCCACGTAAAATAATGTGAGGCACATAAAAAAAATGTACGTTTATTTGGCGAGACACGTAAAATTATGTGGCGGGCCACGTAAAATTATGTGGCAGGCCACTTAAAATGATGTGGCGGTTTATGTGTCTGGACACATAAAATGATGTGGTAGTCTGTGGTGGGACACATAAAATAACGTGGCGGTTTATGTGGCGGGAAGCGCAAAATGATGTGGCGGTTTATATGGCGGGTCACGTAAAATGATGTGGTGGGTCATGTAAAATGATATGGCGTTCATGTGGCGGGCCACATAAAATGATGTAGCGAGCCACGTAAAATAATGTGGGGCACATAAAAAATGTACGTTTATTTAGGCGAGACACGTAAAATTATGTGGCGGGCCACGTAAAATGATGTGGCGGTTTATGTGGCGGGCCACTTAAAATGATGTGGCGGTTTATGTGGCTGGACACATAAAATGATGTGGTAGTCTGTGGTGGGACACATAAAATAACGTGGCGGTTTATGTGGCGGGAAGCGCAAAACGATGTGGCGGTTTATATGGCGGGTCACGTAAAATGATGTGGCGGGTCATGTAAAATGATATGGCGTTCATGTGGCGGGCCACATAAAATGATGTAGCGAAGCGAGCCACGTAAAATAATGTGAGGCACATAAAACATTTTACGTTTATTTGGCGAGACACGTAAAGTGATGTGGCGGGCCATTTAAAATTATGTGGTAGTCTGTGGTGGGACACATAAAATAAAGTGGCGGTTTATGTGGCGGGAAGCGCAAAATGATGTGGCGGTTTATATGGCGGGTCACGTAAAATGATGTGGCGGGTCATGTAAAATTATATGGCGTTCATGTGGCGGGCCACATAAAATGATGTAGCGAAGCGAGCCACGTAAAATAATGTGAGGCACATAAAAAAAATGTACGTTTATTTGGCGAGACACGTAAAGTGATGTGGCGGGCCACTTAAAATGATATGGCGGTTTATGTGGCTGGACATATAAAATGATGTGGTAGTCTGTGGTGGGACACATAAAATAACGTGGCGGTTTATGTGGCGGGAAGCGCAAAATGATGTGGCGGTTTATATGGCGGGTCACGTAAAATGATGTGGCGGGTCATGTAAAATGATATGGCGTTCATGTGGCGGGCCACATAAAATGATGTAGCGAAGCGAGCCACGTAAAATAATGTGAGGCACATAAAAAAAATGTACGTTTATTTGGCGAGACACGTAAAATTATGTGGCGGGCCACGTAAAATTATGTGGCAGGCCACTTAAAATGATGTGGCGGTTTATGTGTCTGGACACATAAAATGATGTGGTAGTCTGTGGTGGGACACATAAAATAACGTGGCGGTTTATGTGGCGGGAAGCGCAAAATGATGTGGCGGTTTATATGGCGGGTCACGTAAAATGATGTGGTGGGTCATGTAAAATGATATGGCGTTCATGTGGCGGGCCACATAAAATGATGTAGCGAGCCACGTAAAATAATGTGGGGCACATAAAAAATGTACGTTTATTTAGGCGAGACACGTAAAATTATGTGGCGGGCCACGTAAAATGATGTGGCGGTTTATGTGGCGGGCCACTTAAAATGATGTGGCGGTTTATGTGGCTGGACACATAAAATGATGTGGTAGTCTGTGGTGGGACACATAAAATAACGTGGCGGTTTATGTGGCGGGAAGCGCAAAACGATGTGGCGGTTTATATGGCGGGTCACGTAAAATGATGTGGCGGGTCATGTAAAATGATATGGCGTTCATGTGGCGGGCCACATAAAATGATGTAGCGAAGCGAGCCACGTAAAATAATGTGAGGCACATAAAACATTTTACGTTTATTTGGCGAGACACGTAAAGTGATGTGGCGGGCCATTTAAAATTATGTGGTAGTCTGTGGTGGGACACATAAAATAAAGTGGCGGTTTATGTGGCGGGAAGCGCAAAATGATGTGGCGGTTTATATGGCGGGTCACGTAAAATGATGTGGCGGGTCATGTAAAATTATATGGCGTTCATGTGGCGGGCCACATAAAATGATGTAGCGAAGCGAGCCACGTAAAATAATGTGAGGCACATAAAAAAAATGTACGTTTATTTGGCGAGACACGTAAAGTGATGTGGCGGGCCACTTAAAATGATATGGCGGTTTATGTGGCTGGACATATAAAATGATGTGGTAGTCTGTGGTGGGACACATAAAATAACGTGGCGGTTTATGTGGCGGGAAGCGCAAAATGATGTGGCGGTTTATATGGCGGGTCACGTAAAATGATGTGGCGGGTCATGTAAAATGATATGGCGTTCATGTGGCGGGCCACATAAAATGATGTAGCGAAGCGAGCCACGTAAAATAATGTGAGGCACATAAAACATTTTACGTTTATTTGGCGAGTCACGTAAAGTGATGTGGCGGGCCAGTTAAAATTATGTGGTAGTGGTAGTCTGTGGTGGGACACATAAAATAAAGTGGCGGTTTATGTGGCGGGAAGCGCAAAATGATGTGGCGGTTTATATGGCGGGTCACGTAAAATGATGTGGCGGGTCATGTAAAATGATATGGCGTTCATGTGGCGGGCCACATAAAATGATGTAGCGAAGCGAGCCACGTAAAATAATGTGAGGCACATAAAAAAAATGTACGTTTATTTGGCGAGACACGTCAAGTGATGTGGCGGGCCACTTAAAATGATATGGCGTTCATGTGGTGGGCCACATAAAATGATGTAGCGAGCCACGTAAAATAATGTGGGGCACATAAAAAATGTACGTTTATTTGGCGAGACACGTAAAATTATGTGGCGGGCCACGTAAAATGATGTGGCGGTTTATGTGGCGGGCCACTTAAAATGATGTGGCGGTTTATGTGGCTGGACACATAAAATGATGTGGTAGTCTGTGGTGGGACACATAAAATAACGTGGCGGTTTATGTGGCGGGAAGCGCAAAATGATGTGGCGGTTTATATGGCGGGTCACGTAAAATGATGTGGCGGGTCATGTAAAATGATATGGCGTTCATGTGGCGGGCCACATAAAATGATGTAGCGAGCCACGTAAAATAATGTGGGGCACATAAAAAATGTACGTTTATTTGGCGAGACACGTAAAATTATGTGGCGGGCCACATAAAATGATGTGGCGGTTTATGTGGCGGGCCACTTAAAATGATGTGGCGGTTTATGTGGCTGGACATAAAATGATGTGGTAGTCTGTGGTGGGACACATAAAATAACGTGGCGGTTTATGTGGCGGGAAGCGCAAAATGATGTGGCGGTTTATATGGCGGGTCACGTAAAATGATGTGGCGGGTCATGTAAAATGATATGGTGTTCATGTGGCGGGCCACATAAAATGATGTAGCGAAGCGAGCCACGTAAAATAATGTGAGGCACATAAAACATTTTACGTTTATTTGGCGAGACACGTAAAGTGATGTGGCGGGCCACTTAAAATTATGTGGTAGTCTGTGGTGGGACACATAAAATAAAGTGGCGGTTTATGTGGCGGGAAGCGCAAAATGATGTGGCGGTTTATATGGCGGGTCACGTAAAATGATGTGGCGGGTCATGTAAAATGATATGGCATTCATGTGGCGGGCCACATAAAATGATGTAGCGAAGCGAGCCACGTAAAATAATGTGAGGCACATAAAAAAAATGTACGTTTATTTGGCGAGACACGTAAAGTGATGTGGCGGGCCACTTAAAATGATATGGCGGTTTATGTGGCTGGACATATAAAATGACGTGGTAGTCTGTGGTGGGACACATAAAATAACGTGGCGGTTTATGTGGCGGGAAGCGCAAAATGATGTGGCGGTTTATATGGGGGGTCACGTAAAATGATGTGGTGGGTCATGTAAAATGATATGGCGTTCATGTGGCGGGCCACATAAAATGATGTAGCGAGCCACGTAAAATAATGTGGGGCACATAAAAAATGTACGTTTATTTGGCGAGACACGTAAAATTATGTGGCGGGCCACGTAAAATGATGTGGCGGTTTATGTGGCGGGCCACTTAAAATGATGTGGCGGTTTATGTGGCTGGACACATAAAATGATGTGGTAGTCTGTGGTGGGACACATAAAATAACGTGGCGGTTTATGTGGCGGGAAGCGCAAAATGATGTGGCGGTTTATATGGCGGGTCACGTAAAATGATGTGGCGGGTCATGTAAAATGATATGGCGTTCATGTGGCGGGCCACATAAAATGATGTAGCGAAGCGAGCCACGTAAAATAATGTGAGGCACATAAAACATTTTACGTTTATTTGGCGAGACACGTAAAGTGATGTGGCGGGCCACTTAAAATGATGTGGTAGTCTGTGGTGGGACACATAAAATAAAGTGGCGGTTTATGTGGCGGGAAGCGCAAAATGATGTGGCGGTTTATATGGCGGGTCACGTAAAATGATGTGGCGGGTCATGTAAAATGATATGGCGTTCATGTGGCGGGCCACATAAAATGATGTAGCGAAGCGAGCCACGTAAAATAATGTGAGGCACATAAAAAAAATGTACGTTTATTTGGCGAGACACGTAAAGTGATGTGGCGGGCCACTTAAAATGATATGGCGGTTTATGTGGCTGGACATATAAAATGATGTGGTAGTCTGTGGTGGGACACATAAAATAACGTGGCGGTTTATGTGGCGGGAAGCGCAAAATGATGTGGCGGTTTATATGGCGGGTCACGTAAAATGATGTGGCGGGTCATGTAAAATGATATGGCGTTCATGTGGCGGGCCACATAAAATGATGTAGCGAGCCACGTAAAATAATGTGGGGCACATAAAAAATGTACGTTTATTTGGCGAGACACGTAAAATTATGTGGCGGGCCACGTAAAATGATGTGGCGGTTTATGTGGCGGGCCACTTAAAATGATGTGGCGGTTTATGTGGCTGGACACATAAAATGATGTGGTAGTCTGTGGTGGGACACATAAAATAACGTGGCGGTTTATGTGGCGGGAAGCGCAAAATGATGTGGCGGTTTATATGGCGGGTCACGTAAAATGATGTGGCGGGTCATGTAAAATGATATGGCGTTCATGTGGCGGGCCACATAAAATGATGTAGCGAGCCACGTAAAATAATGTGGGGCACATAAAAAATGTATGTTTATTTGGCGAGACACGTAAAATTATGTGGCGGGCCACGTAAAATGATGTGGCGGTTTATGTGGCGGGCCACTTAAAATGATGTGGCGGTTTACGTGGCTGGACACATAAAATGATGTGGTAGTCTGTGGTGGGACACAAAATAACGTGGCGGTTTATGTGGCGGGAAGCGCAAAATGATGTGGCGGTTTATATGGCGGGTCACGTAAAATGATGTGGCGGGTCATGTAAAATGATATGGCGTTCATGTGGCGGGCCACATAAAATGATGTAGCGGGCCACATAAAATGATGTGGTGGTTTATGTGGCGGGTCACGTAAAACTGAAGTGGCGGTTTATGTGGCGGGTCATGTAAAATGATGTGGCGGGTCATGTAAAATGATATGGCGTTCATGTGGCGGGCCACATAAAATGATGTAGCGAGCCACGTAAAATAATGTGGGGCACATAAAAAATGTACGTTTATTTGGCGAGACACGTAAAATTATGTGGCGGGCCACGTAAAATGATGTGGCGGTTTATGTGGCGGGCCACTTAAAATGATGTGGCGGTTTATGTGGCTGGACACATAAAATGATGTGGGACACATAAAATAATGTGGCGGTTTATGTGGCGGGAAGCGCAAAATGATGTGGCGGTTTATATGGCGGGTCACGTAAAATGATGTGGCGGGTCATGTAAAATGATATGGCGTTCATGTGGCGGGCCACATAAAATGATGTGGTGGTTTATGTGGCGGGTCACGTAAAAATGAAGTGGCGGTTTATGTGGCGGGTCATGTAAAATGACGTGGCGTTTATTTGGCGGGCCACATAAAATGATGTAGCGAGCCATGTAAAATGTCCTTGACCCAGCCACACACAAAGAAGTTGGAGAACTCCATGCTTTTTGAAGCTTTCATCAGTTTTGTCGTGTAGAATGGCGTCTGACCGACGGATAATCCTTGATATCGCTCGACAAATCTTTTTTTGATAAAGTATAGGGATAGATTTCATTGCAACGTTTGATTTTTTGCTCGTGTCTGCGTCTAGTGGTAAGATCTAGGCCCCTTGCGTACTCACAGTCACAGTCTGTTTGCTGCACAGTAGCCATGACTCTGTCACAAACCTGGGGGTAAAGTTTGACTCAGATTTTAAATTCGAAAAACAAATCAGCAGCGTCGTTCAAAAAAGCTTTTATCAATTACGCCAAATAGCGAAAGTGAAACCGCTTCTATCAAGACATGATCTTGAGAAATTAATCCACGCTTTTATCTCGACTCGTCTTGATTATTGTAATGCCCTGTATGTTGGCATTAGCCAGGCCTCCCTCGCCCGCCTGCAGCTCGTGCAGAACTCTGCTGCTCGTCTGCTAACACAGACCCGCAGACGTGAGCACATCACCCCTATTTTAGCGTCCCTTCACTGGCTCCCTGTGCGTTACCGAATACATTTTAAACTCCTTTTATTTGTTTTTAAATGTCTAAACAACCTCGCGCCAACCTATCTCTCCGACCTCCTTCAGCCTTACTGCCCCACCCGATCCTTAAGATCAGCCGATCAGCTGCTGTTGACGGTCCCTGACACAAGGCTGAAGCTTAGAGGTGACAGAGCTTTCGCCGTTGCTGCTCCCAAGCTCTGGAACGACCTACCCCTGAGTGTTAGACAAGCCTCCTCTCTTCCTGTTTTTAAATCTCTCTTAAAAACATACTTTTATTCCATGGCTTTTAACACTGAGTGATATCCATCCTGCAATGGCGCCCCATAATACACCTGCTGTGATCCTGTTTTTATGTTTTATTAATTCTATTTTAATTATTTATTTTTTATCGTGTTCTGTTTGTGTTGTGTTGTGTTTGCTCGGTACTCGTTTTATCTTTTAACCTGCTCATTGTACAGCACTTTGGCTACCCCTGTGGTAAATTTTAAATGTGCTTTATAAATAAAGTTGATTTGATTTGATTTGATTTGGTGGTCCACCACTTTGTTTACTTCCGATCAAAAGCAATGTAACGACGACGAGTCACCATATCCGTAAAAAAAAAAAGTACAGGTATTTTTCAGAGGCTGTAGGGTACCTATTTAAATCCATCAGTAACTATAACTATCTGCTACTTTTCAGTCGGGAGTTCTTGGTGTGACACTTCAGCCAATCAGGCGCTGGGAAATGAATCAATAAACAGCAGACTAGAATAAACGATACGGTGCTAACAAAAAGTGATCCTCCTCGTGTTTATCGCTCCTCCGATCGCTCCCTCTCATGCAGATGAGCAACCTTGGTCGTGATGCGTGACAACACAGGTGAGCGCCTGGAAAGCAATCAGTGCTCAGAATTATCCTGGATGTTTTTTTTTTCCGGCTCCTCTTTTTTTTCTTGTTTGCTCTCGCCCGCTCCGAGTATTGCTCATTTGGCCGGGCAGCGTTAAACTGCTGCACTCCGGTTGCTTCGGCTCTTCATCACTTCGACGGCGGCGCTCGATCTTCCGTTTCCTGTCCTTCTGCTCGGAGGACGCGCTAATAAACCCCGGGAGCTCCAGGTGTTTAAACAGCGGGGCCCCCAGGCTCTTATCTGTGCATATCAGAGTGGGGGGGGGGGGGCGATAACCACCCTCAGTACACCTTAGATGGAGTGCAGATAGATACTCGGCGGGCGATAACGTTGTGTGCACACGCGTGCTCTTCATGTCGCGCTGAGGCCAGAGGATGGTGGTTGGTTGGACCCATTCTCGCACGTGCCGTTGAAACTGCCTCCATTAACCCGGTCCTACAGTGGATCCGGGTGGGGTTTTGCCTCATCCCTGTGAGAATCCTGTGTGGGAATGACGCGTTAAAGGGGAACATTATCACAATTTCAGAATTGTTAAAACCATTAAAAATCAGTTCCCAGTGGCTTATTATATTTAGGGCCCGCAATGGGACATAAGGACCTATTGTTATTCGTTCGTTTTATTCTTTATTCTTTATTATTCTTCCGCCGCCTCTTTGAGCACTAATTTGACCCACTTAACATGCTTCAAAACTCACCATATTTGACCCACCCACCAGGACCTGCGAAAATTGTCTTTTAATAAAAAAACTGAACCGCAAAAATCAAAATTGCGCTCTAGCGCCCCCTAGAAAAAAAAAAAAACTAGACTGCCTGTAACTCCCACTAGGAAGGTCGGAAAGACATGAAACAAAAACCTCTATGTAGGTCTGACTCAGACCTAACTTTCATAATGGTACATTCTCGGGCTAAAATCTACAGGAAGTTGGCAATTCCCCCTTCAAGACAAAAAAGTACTAAAAACAGTCACTTTTGCCTCTTTGAGCTGTAATTTGACCCCCTTAACATGCTTCAAAACTCACCAAACTGAACACACACATCAGGACTGGCTAAAACTGTGATCTAATGAAAAAACCTAACCCCAAATCTAAAAATTGTGCTCTACAGCAATTTTTTTTATAAAACGCACAAAAAACTGCTCCTCCGATGAAAAATCTTACAAAACTGCCTGTAACTCCCACTGGGAAGGTCGGAGAGAGATGAAACAAAAACCTCTATGTAGGTCTCACTTAGACCTACATTTCATAAATTGACAACCCCCAGCAAAAATATACAGGAAGTTCGCTATTCCCCCTTCAACACAACATTTTTGTAAAAACCCGTCCCCTTTCTTCAAACATTATCTCCTCTGAGCGCGTTTGTTGTTTCGGCTTCAAACTAACACAGGAGAGAGATTGAACCCTTCTGATTAAAAGTTGGTGAAAGAGTTGTGATACCTGCTCCGGTTTTGATTTTATGACCCTTCAAAGACCCGCTGCACTGATGCTCCTGCGGTGCTGTTTTTTTAAGATGGCTGCTCAAAAGCAGGAAGCACCAACGTGCCCACACAATGCAGACAAGGTAGGTACACTAGACAAAAGTCTTGGGACACTTCAGACTAAAAGTAGACAAAAGTATTGGGACACTTAGGACTAGCACCTGCCAAATACGCGGGCCCGTCCAACGCTGCTTGCAGCTTTAATTTTCAAAGTTTTTTTCAAAATTTTACCCATCACGCAATATCCCTAAAAAAAACACCCGTCCATTTTCCTGTGACGTCACATAGTGAAGCCAACACAAACAAACATGGCGGAAAGAACTGCAAGCTATAGCGACATTAGCTCGGATTCAGACTCGGATTTCAGCGGCTTAAGCGATTCAACAGATTACAAATGTATTGAAACGGATGGTTGTAGTGTGGAGGCAGGTAGCGAAAACGAAATTGAAGAAGAAACTGAAGCTATTGAGCCATATCGGTTTGAACCGTATGCAAGCGAAACCGACGAAAACGACACGACAGCCAGCGACACGGGAGAAAGCGAGGACGAATTCGGCGATCGCCTTCTAACCAACGATTGGTATGTGTTTGTTTGGCATTAAAGGAAACTAACAACTATGAACTAGGTTTACAGCATATGAAATACATTTGGCAACAACATGCACTTTGAGAGTGCAGACAGCCCAATTTTCATCAATTAATATATTCTGTAGACATACCCTCATCCGCGCTCTTTTCCTGAAAGCTGATCTGTCCAGTTTTGGAGTTGATGTCAGCAGGCCAGGGAAGCTAGGGTCGATAGGGGGTTTAGCTCGCTCGTCTGCGGGAACAAACTGCCGCCATTGCTTGCCGTGCTACCGAGGTCCTTTGTCCCTGAATTGCTCACACACTCCGGCAGATTCAATGGGGGTCTGGCGGCAGATTTCTTTGACTTTATCGTTGGAAATGCATCTGCTTCGAGTGTCGCAGGATATCCACACATTCTTGCCATCTCTGTCGTAGCATAGCTTTCGTCGGTAAAGTGTGCGGAACAAACGTCCAATTTCTTGCCACTTTGGCATCTTTGGGCCACTGGTGCAACTTGAATCCGTCCCTGTTCGTGTTGTTACACCCTCCGACAACACACCCACGAGGCATGATGTCTCCAAGGTACGGAAAACAGTCGAAAAAACGGAAAATAACAGAGCCGACTTGACTCGGTGTTTGAGAAAATGGCGGATTGCTTCCCGATGTGACGTCATCGCTCCGAGAGCGAATATTAGAAAGGCGTTTAATTCGCCAAAATTCACCCATTTAGAGTTCGGAAAACGGTTAAAAAAATATATGGTCTTTTTTTCTGCAACATCAAGGTATATATTGACGCTTACATAGGCCTGGTGATAATGTTCCCCTTTAAGGAGTTGATGAATCCAGGACTAGCGGCAGTGTGCTCAAACAACCACCAGGTAGCATCTGTGAGCATATGATGTCATCTCTTTCGGACTTATCGGCGTTAGATCGGTAGTGCTTTCTTCACTCACGCTTTATGTGTATGTGGACAGACTTTTCTCACAACCAAGTTTGGGGAAAAAGTGAGACGGACGGACGCTTTCCTTGCAAATGTGGTGTGCAGAATCCAACTCGGGCCTATTTGTGGGTCGATTTATTCATTTGGTCCTAGGTGCACGTAAACAACAATAAACGTAAAGAACAACCCTAAATTGTGAGGGCGAAACGGTTCACAAAAACCACATTGTAAATATTTCTGCATATCTTGTTGAATCGCCAGAATTTTCCATCCATCCGTCCATTTTCTACCGCTTGTCCCTTTCGGGGTTGCGTGGGGGGTCGCTGGAGCCTATCTCAGCTACAATCAGGCGGAAGGCGGGGTACACCCTGGACAAGTCGCCACCTCATCGCAGGGCCAACACAGATAGACAGACAACATTCACACTCACATTCACACATTAAGGCCAATTTAGTGTTGCCAATCAACCTATCCCCAGGTGCATGTCTTTGGAGGTGGGAGGAAGCCGGAGTACCCGGAGGGAACCCACGCAGTCACGGGGAGAACATGCAAACTCCACACAGAAAGATCCCGAGCAATTTTACTGAACAAAATAAAAAGTGCGTCCGCAGGCCACAATTACAGTAAACTATGATGTTAAAGTGGCAGTAGTGTGGAAAAACAAGTTGAATTTATATGCTTAATTGGGTTTCATTGTACCCATTAAACCATATTTACAATCCCCAAAGTATGTAAAAAAGACTGTTTGAACATTTTAAAAATGCCACAAATTCAATCAGCCTTTTTGAATATTTGATGCTATAGTGTTACAATAAAGCTACATCCGTTTAGGACTCGGCTTCTAAAACTTATTGCTCATTTTCATTGGGTTGGGGCTAAAAATAAAAGGTTCTGATCATAATTTGTAACATTTTAAAATTTTTAAAAAGTAATAGTTGTCGGCTCTCACAAAGTGTGCTTGGTTAGCATTGTTGTTGATGGGGAAGGGAGTTGTGGTTCCTAGCGCTACGTCACGCGATCACATGACTTACTTATGACATACTTATCAATTTTCAAAATGGCTCGGGAATATCTGTGAGATTGATACATTTTTGTATATATATGTGTATGTGTATATATATATATATATATATATATATATATATATATATATATATATATATATATATATACATATATATATATATATATATATATATATATATATATATATATATATATACACATATACATATATATATATATATATATATATATATATATATACAAAAAAAGTATCAATCTCACATATACAGTATATATATATATATATATATATATATATATATATATATATATATATATATATATATATATATATATATATATATATATATATATATATATATATAGCACCTCAGGAAGACATGGCTCGCTAGTTAGCCGCTAAAGTCCATCCGCAGTCTGCAGTGTTTTAGCTACTTCTAAATCACTAATCCTCGCCTCCAGAGCGACAAATAAAGTACGTTTCTTACAAGTTTCATCCCTGCAGGACGAGGAATAGCTAAACATGCTTCACTACACACCGTAGCTCACCGGCGTCAAAATGTAAACAAACACCATTGGTGGATCTACACCTAACATCCACTTTAATGATACCAAGTACAGGAGGGTATTTAGTCAATACTACTATGATTACACTGATATTTGATGTACGACTTGGTATCGGATTGATACCCAAATTTGTGGTATCATCCAAAACTAATGTAAAGCATCCAAACAACAGAAGAATAAGTGATTATTACATTTTAACACAAGTGTAGATAGAACATGATAAAAGAGAAAGTAAGCAGATATTAACAGTAAATGAACAAGTAGATTAATAATTATTTTTTCTACCACTTGTCCTTAATAATTTTGAAAAAATAATAGAATGAAAAATGACACAATATGTTACTGCATATGTCAGCAGACTAAATTAGGAGCCTTTGTTTGCTTGCTTACTAATAAAAGACAAGTCGTCTTGTATGTTCACTATTTTATTTAAGGACAAACTTGCAATAAGAAACATATGTTTAATGTACCTTAAGCTTATTTTGTTAAAATAAAGCTGATAATGCATTTTTTTGTGGTCCCCTTTTATTTAGAAAAGTATCAAAAAGTACGGAAAAGTATCGAAATACATTTTGGTACCGGTACCAAAATATTGGTATCGGGACAACACTAGTAAAATCTATGGTTGTTGTTTTTGCAGTGTATTACTGTAAATGGAAAAGAAATGGTACCACTTATTTTTACAGTCAAATTTTGACGACTGAGCTGCAGGTTTTTACCCCCTAAAATCTACAGTCAATGTTTTTACAGCGCATTACTGTAAATGGAAAAATAATACCACTTATTTTTACAGGAACATTTTGGTGACTAATCTGCCACTCTTTTTTTTTTTGACTTTAAAATCTACAGTCAATGTTTTTACAGTGGAGTACTGTAAATAGAAAAAGCTTTACCACTGTTCTTTTTACGGTAAAATTCCTGTAACTGAGCTGCTAGTCCTTTTAATCATAAAATCTATTAACTTTTTTTTTTTTTTTACACAATACACTAGTGTGCCGTGAGATACAGTCTGGTGTGCCGTGGGAGATTATGTAGTTTCACGTATTTGGGTTAAAAATATTTTTTGCAAACCAGTAATTATAATCCGCAAATAATGTGCCGTTGTTGAGTGTCTGTACTGTCTAGAGCTCGGCAGAGTAACCATGTTATTCTCTTCAATATCAGTAGGTGGCAGCAGGTAGCTAATTGCTTTGTAGATGTCGGAAACATGTCGTGTGAGACGACGATGGTTTTTTCGTGATCACAATATGCAGGCGACAGCGGGAGGCAGTGTGCAGGTAAAAAGCTATCTAATGCTTAAACTAAAAATAAACAAAAGGTTAGTGCCCCTAAGGAAAGGCATTAAAGCTTAGGGATGGCTACGCAGAACGAAACTAAAACTGAACTGGCGACAAAGTACACAAAAACAGAATGCTGGACGACAGCAAAGACTTACAGCGTGTGGAGCAGGGAGACGGCGTCCACAACAACTTAAATATTCTTGATTACTAAAACTAAGCAGGTGCGGGGAATAGCGCCCAAAGGAAGACATGAAACTGCAACAGGAAAATACCAAAAAACAGGAAAAGCCACCAAAATAGGAGCGGAAGACAGGAACTAAAAAAACTATGCATGAGAGCACAACCAAAAAACTCAAAATAAGTCACGTCGTGATGTGACAGGTGGTGACAGTACACATACTTTGAGACAAGAGCTATATTGATGCATAGTTGGTTATGGTTTAAATTCATATCCAACAAATGACTTTTTATTGTCTACTGCAGTGGTCCCCAACCTTTTTGTAACTGCGGACCGGTCAAAGCTTGAAAATTTGTCCCACGGGGGGGTATGGTATTTTTTATTTTTTTTTTGTCATAAAATACAATCATGTGTGCTTACGGACTGTATCCCTTGCAGACTGTATTGATATATATTGATATATAATGTAGGAACCAGAATATTAATAACAGAAAGAAACAACCCTTTTGTGCGAATGAGTGTAAATGGGGGAGGGAGGTTTTTTTGGGTTGGTGCACTAATTGTAAGTGTATCTTGTGTTTTTTATGTTGATTTAATAAAAAAAAACAAAAAAAAAAACACTTTATTTTATTTTATTTTTTTTTAATTTCTTGTGCGGCCCGGTACCATCGATCCACGGACCGGTACCGGTTGTGGACCACTGGTCTACTGAGTTTAATTTCTTAATGATTTCTGCTGGTGGTGTGCCTCCGGATTTTGTCATTGAAAAAAATGCGCCTTGGCTCAAAAAAGTTTGAAAAACACTGCCTTAACCGGATTAAGGCACATATACAGGTAAAAGCCAGTAAATTAGAATATTTTGAAAAACTTGATTTATTTCAGTAATTGCATTCAAAAGGTGTAACTTGTACATTATATTTATTCATTGCACACAGACTGATGCATTCAAATGTTTATTTCATTTAATTTTGATGATTTGAAGTGGCAACAAATGAAAATCCAAAATTCCGTGTGTCACAAAATTAGAATATTACTTAAGGCTAATACAAAAAAGGGATTTTTAGAAATGTTGGCCAACTGAAAAGTATGAAAATGAAAAATATGAGCATGTACAATACTCAATACTTGGTTGGAGCTCCTTTTGCCTCAATTACTGCGTTAATGCGGCGTGGCATGGAGTCGATGAGTTTCTGGCACTGCTCAGGTGTTATGAGAGCCCAGGTTGCTCTGATAGTGGCCTTCAACTCTTCTGCGTTTTGGGGTCTGGCATTCTGCATCTTCCTTTTCACAATACCCCACAGATTTTCTATGGGGCTAAGGTCAGGGGAGTTGGCGGGCCAATTTAGAACAGAAATACCATGGTCCGTAAACCAGGCACGGGTAGATTTTGCGCTGTGTGCAGGCGCCAAGTCCTGTTGGAACTTGAAATCTCCATCTCCATAGAGCAGGTCAGCAGCAGGAAGCATGAAGTGCTCTAAAACTTGCTGGTAGACGGCTGCGTTGACCCTGGATCTCAGGAAACAGAGTGGACCGACACCAGCAGATGACATGGCACCCCAAACCATCACCCAACCATGCAAATTTTGCATTTCCTTTGGAAATCGAGGTCCCAGAGTCTGGAGGAAGACAGGAGAGGCACAGGATCCACGTTGCCTGAAGTCTAGTGTAAAGTTTCCACCATCAGTGATGGTTTGGGGTGCCATGTCATCTGCTGGTGTCGGTCCACTCTGTTTCCTGAGATCCAGGGTCAACGCAGCCGTCTACCAGCAAGTTTTAGAGCACTTCATGCTTCCTGCTGCTGACCTGCTCTATGGAGATGGAGATTTCAAGTTCCAACAGGACTTGGCGCCTGCACACAGCGCAAAATCTACCCGTGCCTGGTTTACGGACCATGGTATTTCTGTTCTAAATTGGCCCGCCAACTCCCCTGACCTTAGCCCCATAGAAAATCTGTGGGGTATTGTGAAAAGGAAGATGCAGAATGCCAGACCCAAAAACGCAGAAGAGTTGAAGGCCACTATCAGAGCAACCTGGGCTCTCATAACACCTGAGCAGTGCCAGAAACTCATCGACTCCATGCCACGCCGCATTAACGCAGTAATTGAGGCAAAAGGAGCTCCAACCAAGTATTGAGTATTGTACATGCTCATATTTTTCATTTTCATACTTTTCAGTTGGCCAACATTTCTAAAAATCCCTTTTTTGTATTAGCCTTAAGTAATATTCTAATTTTGTGACACACGGAATTTTGGATTTTCATTTGTTGCCACTTCAAATCATCAAAATTAAATGAAATAAACATTTGAATGCATCAGTCTGTGTGCAATGAATAAATATAATGTACAAGTTACACCTTTTGAATGCAATTACTGAAATAAATCAAGTTTTTTCAAAATATTCTAATTTACTGGCTTTTACCTGTATAAGTGGCTGGGGAGTGGGAAGTCTGGGCTTCCCTGCTTAGGCTGCTGCCCCCGCGACCTGACCTCGGATAAGCGGAAGAAGATGGATGGATGGATGAGAAAAAGTAGCCCTGGTGTGAAGGAATATCTCCGTAACTAAAATAATAGGAGACTTGACCAATCCTAATTTGGGAACCACCTGTTGCCTACCCCTGAATACGCAACTTTTCAGCGTTAAACGTGTTTTTCCTTACCCAACACCCCACCTGGTCGCATCACATCATTCATATGCCTCCCTGCGCTCGTGACCGGCTGATTTGTTTATGCCCCTCCCCCAAGGAGCAGACGCTGCCCAGCTGCTGACCGGCGCCCAATTATATGCGATGGCTTTAAAGGGCTCCGGTTGAACCTCAAAGATTTACGCCCGGCCACGTCGCTCTGATCTGAGACCTGCCCTCGGTCCTGGCTGTCAGGCTAGGGAGATGTATCGATTAGAGGCTTAACACAAGCAGGGGACGTCAAAGCCACGACGCTCTCAGACGTCAAGGCCCCCTGACGCCGACGGATGCTCTTTTGGAAGAAAAAAACCAAAACAAAACCTAAAGCAACGGCGATCTAATCAGCCCGCTGATTCGATCGCCTCCCCTCCTGAGATAAGCGCGGAAGGAGGTGCTTGCGCAATAAAAGTCAGCCGCCTGACATGGCCTCTGCCAGGGAAGCGACACAGCGAGGGAGGCCCCCGGTCTTTTGTCCGTGTGGGGGCCATTGTGGGTCTGCGGGGAGGGATAAGGACAACATACTGTACTGTGGATGTCCATTTTGGTTCCAAACAGGAGCACTAATTAGAGGCACTTATCAGGTGATGTGCAAATGTGTTATCAGCGGCGAGCGTCCTGATCCGTATCTCCAAGCGCCTGAAGCTGTGGACACTTTTGGCACCGGAAAGGAAGCCGTTTTCTTTTGTCGTTGTTTTTTTTTTTTTTTTACAGTATCACTTGTAGCCTTTTTTTTTGTTGGAAAAACAGCCTTGAAGATGAATGCGCTTTACTTAAGAGTACAGAGAACGCTCCGGGTTCTAATCCCATCGATATCCCATTAGCGTCCCGTCTCCAGGTCCCTGCCACATAAAAGGAAACGTGCCGGTCCCCCGACCACCTCTGATTCTGTCACTCTGGCAGACCATAGAGAGGATGGTCACAATGAGCCTGAGGGCCGATCCAAGTGTGCTCACAAATGTGTGTGTGTTTGGGGGGGCGGGGGGGAGAAAAACCCCCGCCTCGGAGGGCCCCCAGCCTCCCTGGGAAGTATCAAATCGGAGGCCTGCGCTGAGAGAGCTCCTAATTAGCCTCTTTGTTGCTACTTGAATGCTTTGCCAGCAATTGGCAAAGGGGCCCCGGCGGAGTGATAGCGGCACGCTAAGAAGCTAGTCATAAAAATTAGCCTCTTTCTCTCTGCACCGTCACCTGCGACAAAAGGAGCTCTCAGGTGTCGAAGAGCGAGGCGAATTCAAGCTTGTAATCTGCCGGGCTCGTAGATGGCGGATGCTAAATTGGCTGTAGCTGCTCGCTTGATAGGGCAGGGGTCGGTGACCCAAAATGTTGAAAGAGCCATATTGGACCAGAAATACAAAAACAAATCAAATGTTTTAATGTAAAGCCTTATATAAGTTATATATTTTAGCGTCCCTTCACTGGCTCCCTGTGCGTTACCGAATACATTTTAAACTCCTTTTATTTGTTTTTAAATGTCTAAACAACCTCGCGCCAACCTATCTCTCCGACCTCCTTCAGCCTTACTGCCCCACCCGATCCTTAAGATCAGCCGATCAGCTGCTGTTGACGGTCCCTGACACAAGGCTGAAGCTTAGAGGTGACAGAGCTTTCGCCGTTGCTGCTCCCAAGCTCTGGAACGACCTACCCCTGAGTGTTAGACAAGCCTCCTCTCTTCCTGTTTTTAAATCTCTCTTAAAAACATACTTTTATTCCATGGCTTTTAACACTGAGTGATATCCATCCTGCAATGGCGCCCCATAATACACCTGCTGTGATCCTGTTTTTATGTTTTTATTAATTCTATTTTAATTATTTATTTTTTATCGTGTTCTGTTTGTGTTGTGTTGTGCGTTTTATCTTTTAACCTGCTCATTGTACAGCACTTTGGCTACCCCTGTGGTAAATTTTAAATGTGCTCTATAAATAAAGTTGATTTGATTTGATTTGATAAGTGTTATAATGAAGGCAACACATGATGTAAGTGTCTATAGTAGCTATTATGCCGCACATAATAAAAAATGTGCGGCAGCAGTTTTTAGTTTTTATGGATCTAACTAAAGCATTTGACACAATTAATCACAATATTTTAATCAAAAAACTAGAACGATATGGCATCAGAGGGTTAGTCTTAAACTGGATAAGAAGTTATCTAATGAACAGGAAACTATACGTGAAGCTAGGCGAACACACCTCTACAACGCTAAATATATCCTGTGGTGTACCTCAGGGATCAATACTAGGACCTAAATTATTCAATCTATATATAAATGACATTTGTAAAGTTACAAAAGATTTAAAGTTGGTATTATTTGCGGATGATACAACAGCGTTTTGTTCAGGAGAGAACACACAGAAGATACTACAAATAATAACAGAAGAAATTAACAAATTAAAAAGATGGTTTGACAAAAACAGACTATCGTTGAATCTCAGTAAAACTAAAATAATGCTATTTGGTAACAGTAGAAGAGAAAGTCAAACACAAATACAAATAGACGGAATAGAAATTGAAAGAGTAAATGAAACCAAATTTCTAGGTATAATGATTGATGATAAATTGAACTGGAAATCTCACGTAAAAAATATACAACATAAAGTAGCAAGAAACACGTCAATAATGAATAAAGCAAAACATGTTCTAGACAAAAAATCACTTCATATTCTCTACTGCTCACTAGTGTTACCATATCTGAGTTACTGTGTAGAAATATGGGGAAATAATTACAAAAGTACACTTCATTCATTAACGGTGTTACAATAAAGATCAGTTAGAATAATACATCATGTTGGATATAGAGAACACACAAATCCTTTATTTATTGAATCAAAGATACTGAAATTCTACGACATAGTGAATTTGCAAACAGCTAAAATCATACACAAAGCAAACTATAACCTGCTAGCCAAGAATATACAACAATTCTTCTCAAAAAAAGAGGAGAAATATAATCTTAGAGAGAAATGTAATTTAAAACATTTGTATGCACGTACAACACTTAAGACCTTCAGTATATCAGTATGTGGAATTAAATGATGGAATGGATTAAGCAAAGCAATCAAACAATGTACTAATATGATCCACTTCAAGAAACTCTTCAAACTTAAAGTGTTTACAAAGTACAAAGAAGAAGAACCATGATAAACATTCTGGATTTATTTAACTCATCCACTCTTTCATTCTTTCACTCACAAAATAATCTTACTTATCTCAACATATGAAATGTAACTTACTTCACCAATTATTATTTATTTACTTATTTTTATTGTGATTACTTATGGGGTATATTGTGAATAAATTGAGAACAGGAAGTGAACAAAAGTTTTAGCAACTGTTATGTAAAAGAAAAGGGGTAGGATTAAATAAGCTCCGCTTCTTCCTACTCCTTTTCGAACATGTTGAAAAGAGAAACTGGAGATTGTGATGTATCATGTTGTATACTTGCATGTTCCAAATAAACTCAAACTCAAACTCAAACTATCAAAATGACTACCCTATTTTTCGGACTATAGTCGCAGTTTTTTTCATAGTTTTTTTCATAGATCATCCAGTGCAACTTATATGTTTTTTTTCCTTCTTTATTATGCATTTTCGGCAGGTGCGACTTATACTCCGGTGCGACTTATACTCCGAAAAATACGGTATGTGACGCAGGCTGAACCAACTCTTCATTGACAGGAATGTTGAAATGTAATATTTATTCTACACATTTTTACAACATTGGAAAACATTAAAGGGGAACATTATCACAATTTCAGAAGGGTTAAAACCATTAAAAATCAGTTCCCAGTGGCTTATTTTATTTTTCGAAGTTTTTTTCAAAATTTTACCCTACACGCAATATACCTAAAAAAAAAAAACCCTCCCGAATTTTCCGGGAGACTCCCGAAATTCAGCGCCTCTCCCGAAAACCTCCCGGGACAAATATTCTCCCGAAAATCTCCCGATTTTCAGCCGGAGCTGGAAGCCACGCCCCCTCCAGCTCCATGCGGACCTGAGTGAGGACAGCCTTTTTTCATGACGGGAGGACAACAGGGTGACAAGAACTAAATCATCCAGACTAGAGATAAATTGTATTATTATGTTTATTTTACCTAAAAATAAATATATTTATTAATTAAAAAAAAAAAATAACTAAATACATTTTTACTATATTTTGCTAAAAACATCAAAATTAATTGTATTTTTATTTGTATTTTTTCGTGACTCCTTATTACATCCAGCCATATAATTATACATTAAAATAAACATATTTGAAATAATTGATTTTAAATGATCATAATAATTCATTTAAAATGACCATATTTAATTATTGAAATAATTGCTTGTTTATCAACAACTTTAGCATTTTATTCATTACATTATGAAGCCCTCAGAAGCCAAGTTATGTTAAATTCCTTAATATTTATTTATGCAAGTTTGAGGTATCAATGATCTAAACACAGTTTGTTTGCATATTTTCAGGATGTAGATATATATATATATATATATATATATATATATATATATATATATATATATATATATGTATGTGTGGGAAAAAAAATCACAAGACTATTTCATCTCTACAGGCCTGTTTCATGAGGGGGGGTACCCTCAATCATCAGGAGATTTTAATGGGAGCATTCGCATACCATGGTTTATATAGGGCACAGAGTGGGTGGGTACAGGCTGGCCTAGGGGCGTGGTGATTGGCTCATGTGTTACCTAGGAGGTGTTTCCGTCTATGGCGGCATGTTGTTACAATTTCGCTGCGCTTGTTGAGGGATGACAGGTCTGGACGGTAAATAATAAACAGTTTCTCTTTCAAGCATAGGTTGCATCTTTTATTACCACTATTGTAAGGTGTGCTGGATGCAAGAATTTGCCATGTTATTGAATATTCAACATTATTGTCTTTGAGGTCCCAAATGTGTTTGCTGAGTTCTGTGGTATTTCGCAGGTTTTTGTTCCTGAAAGAAGCCTTGTGATTGTTCCATCTGGTTTTGAATTCACCCTCGGTTAATCCTACATATGTGTCGGATGTGTTAATGTCCTTGCGTATTACCTTAGATTGGTAGACAACTGATGTTTGTAAGCACCCCCCGTTGAGGGGGCAATCAGGTTTCTTTCGACAGTTACATGCTTTGTTGGTTTTGGAGTCGCTCTGACTGGGGGTCGACGGCTCATTTGCAATTGTTTTGTTGTGGTTTGAGATGATTTGTCGTATATTGTTCATGCAGCTGTAGCTCAATTTAACATATATATAACATATATTTATATATATATATATATATATATATATATATATATATATATATATATATATATATATATACACACAATATATATGTATATAAATAAAAGAAATACTTGAATTTCAGTGTTCATTTATTTACACATATACACACACAACACTCATCTACGGTATCGAGCACTATTTTTTGGATAACCTTATTAAGACATATATATATATATATATATGTATGAAATACTTGACTTAGTGAATTCTAGCTGTAAATATACTCCTCCCCTCTTAACCCCGCCCCCAACCACGCCCCCACCCCCCACCTCCCGAAATCGGAGGTCTCAAGGTTGGCAAGTATGGTCAATACGCAAGAAAAAGAGCGACGCTAAAAGTGCTGCCATTCTAATAACCATAATTGGCCACAGAGCGAGCTTTCGAAAAATCAAAAATAAACTTCCAAAGTGCGATGACTGTCAAGGCGACTCGGAGACGTAACAAGCGGCCGATCCTAAGCTGCGGCGTAATCCAGGAGGGATCAGTTGAGTAAACCTTGGCATGAAGCTTAAAACCATAATTGATTTATGTATTTTCTGACCGAAGACACCAGGAGAGAGATTAAACGGAGAGGACGGAGCGAGCTGATGATGCCATGAGGTCTCCCCTCCAGTGCTACTAGCCAGCTGTGGGGTGGGGAGGCTTGATTTCTATGGAACAAGTGCTAGTTTGTGGTCTTATCTGTTTTCATCAGTTACAACTTTGGGAAAAACTGGCCTTGATGCTGTTAAAATAAAGCTGGAAGTGCAACTCATGTCTTTTGTTACCATAAATCCCTCCAAAATATATTTTATTACTTCATTGGTGCATTTACTCGAACGGTTGACTTTTGACCTTCCACCACCTCCAGAAATGTACATTTTTTTTGATGATTTTCCCATTCACTGCTTAAATTTGTGCAACCGTGACAAAGTAGTATGCATCTTTTCTTCTACTTAAACTTTAGATTAGAACGTTTAATTTGCATAATTGGCCGTGACACAAATCTCAATGTTTGTGTGTGAATGTGTTGGTGCTAGAGATGTCCGATAATGGCCTTTTTTGCCGATACCCCGATATTGTCCAACTCTTAATTACCGATACCGGTAAATACAGTCGTGGAATTAACACATTATTATGCATCATTTTGTTGTGATGCCCCGCTGGATGCATTAAACAATGTAACAAGGTTTTCCAAAATAAATCAACTCAAGTTATGGAAAAAAATGCCATATTTATTATTGAAGTCACAAAGTGCATTATTTTTTTTAACATGCCTCAAAACAGCAGCTTGGAATTTGGGACATGCTCTCCCTGAGAGAGCATGAGGAGGTTGAGATGGGGGGGGGGGTGTAAATTGTAGCGTCCCGGAAGAGTTAGTGCTGCAAGGGGTTCTGGGTATTTGTTCTGTTGTGTTTATGTTCCGAAATGTGTTTGTCATTCTTGTTCGGTGTGGGTTCACAGTGTGGCGCATATTTGTGACAGTGTTAAAGTTGTTTATACGGCCACCCTCAGTGTGACCTGTATGGCTGTTGACCAAGTATGCATGTATTCACTTGTGTGTGTGAAAAGCCGTAGATACTATGTGATTGGGCCGGCACGCAAAGGAAGTGCCTTTAAGTTTTATTGGCGCTCTGTACTTTCCCCTACGTCCGTGTACACAGCGGCGTTTTAAAAAGTCATACATTTTACTTTTTGAAACCGATACCGATCATTTTGAAACCGATACCGATAATATCCGATATTACATTTTAAAACATTTATCGGCCGATGACATCGGCAGTCCGATATTATCGGACATCCCTAGTTGGCGCCGTAAGAAATGTGAAATTAAAGTTAAAGTTAAAGTACCAATGATTGTCACACACACACTAGGTGTGGCGAGATTATTCTCTGCATTCGACCCATCACCCTTGATCACCCCCTGGGAGGTGAGGGGAGCAGTGGGCAGCAGCGGTGGCCGCGCCCGGGAATCATTTTTGGTGATTTAACCCCCAATTCCAACCCTTGATGCTGAGTGCCAAGCAGGGAGGTAATGGGTCCCATTTTTATAGTCTTTGGTATGACTCGGCCGGGGTTTATCTCATGGGGACGGCGTGGCGAAGTTGGTAGAGTGGCCGTGCCAGCAATCGGAGGGTTGCTGTTTACTGGGGTTCAATCCCCACCTTCTACCATCCTAGTCACGTCCGTTGTGTCCTTGGGCAAGACACTTCACCCCTTGCTCCTGATGGCTGCTGGTTAGCGCCTTGCATGGCAGCTCCCGCCATCAGTGTGTGAATGTGTGTGTGAATGGGTGAATGTGGAAATACTGTGTTATCCAGTTTCCCTAGGGCAGGGGTCGGCAACCCAAAATGTTGAAAGAGCCATATTGGACCAAAAATACAAAAAAAAAAATCTGTCTGTAGCCGCAATAAATTACATACAGATAGTGTGTCATGAGATAAAAATTGAATTAAGAGGACTTAAAAGAAACTAAATGAGCTCAAATATAGCTACAAATGAGGCATTATGATGCAATATGTACATATAGCTAGCCTAAATAGCATCGATTAGCTTGCAGTCATGCAGTGACCAAATGTGTCTGATTAGCACTCCACACAAGTCAATAACATCAACCTTAAAAGTTTGGTGGACAAAATGCGACAGAAAAAGAAGTGGCATAAAACACGTAATAGAAAGTCGGAGAAAGTTATACATGTAAACAAACTACGGTGAGTTCAAGGACCGCCAAAATTAGTAGGACAAAACGGCGCTCGCCAAATACTCGAATCAGTGAAGCATGTTTAATATAAACAGTGTGCTTTATAACAACTAAGGAGATTTGTGTCATGTTTGTCCTCCTACAGAAACCATATTAAAACAAAAAATAGATTGTTTTCCCCCTCATCTTTTTCCATTTTTCATACATTTCTGAAAAAGCTCCAGAGAGCCACTAGGGCGGCGCTAAAGAGCCGCATGCGGCTCCAGAGCCGCGGGTTGCCGACCCCTGCCCTAGGGGAAACTAGATAACACACGGCACACTGACAATGCTTAACCTATAGTTACTATAACAATCTACAAGGTTAATACAGTTTGCTTCTCTGTCTTCCCCTCCATTAACTGCTTTCTTTTGTAATTTAAGTTATCATTACATATACGCATTGTTGCATTTGAAACAATTGTATTTTTAATCAAAGTAATTATTGTTATTATTCATTATCATTAGTGCTATTTCTATTGTTATTTGTATTGCTCCATTTGTAGTGTGATAATGTTTATTGTCATTTCTGTGTTATTAATATTTACTTCTGATTCTTTGCTATCAGTTTTCCTATCATGTTTGTACATATCGTATTTGCTGATGCGTTTCTGTTGTTGTTCTTGTTGTTGTTGTTGTTGTTGTCTCTGTCTTGTTGTCCCTGCAATTTTCCCCCTCTGTCTTTCTTTTTTCTCTTTCTCTTTCTATCCCCTCCTGCCCCTAGCTGAAAGAAAATATACAAAAAAGAGCGCTTTATAGACAAAATAGAGCGAATCACATTACCTATATTATTAGCTGACTTTTGATAACTTTTATTTATGAGTTAGAATGCATAAAAAAAAAAAAAAAAATGGTGTTCTTGTCTTACATAAGGATTGTGAGTAATATCAATCAATCAATCAATCAATCTTTATTTATATAGCCCTAAATCACAAGTGTCTCAAAGGGCTGCACAAGCCACAACGACATCCTCGGTACAAAGCCCACATACGGGCAAGGAAAAACTCACCCCAGTGGGACGTCGATGTGAATGACTATGAGAAACCTTGGAGAGGACCGCATATGTGGGTAACCCCCCCCCCTCTAGGGGAGACCGAAAGCAATGGATGTCGAGTGGGTCTGACATAATATTGTGAGAGTCCAGTCCATAGTGGATCCAACATAATAGTAAGAGTCCAGTCCATAGTGGGGCCAGCAGGACACCATCCCGAGCGGAGACGGGTCAGCAGCGCAGAGATGTTCCCAGCCGATGCACAGGCGAGCGGTCCACCCCGGGTCCCGACTCTGGACAGCCAGCACTTCATCCATGGCCACCGGACCTGTGCCCCCCTCCCCTCAAGGAAAAGGGGAGCAGAGGAGAAAAGAAAAGAAACGGCAGATCAACTGGTCTAACAGGGGGGCTATTTAAAGGCTAGAGTATACAAATGAGTTTTAAGATGGGACTTAAATGTTTCTAATAGAAAAACTGTTTTAAAATGCAGTTTCCCTTTTAGAGTGATCTTACTTCTGGCACATATGAGTGAATGTATGGGAAACAGTTATAAATAGCGCCACCTGTTGCTTTGCATGGGCTTTTAAATGCTTTTTTTTAACGTCCATCTTTTCCAGAAAAAGCTGGACGTCGTTTTACAACCTTCAAAGATTTCCGTCGTCTGTCAAAAGTTCATCAGTTTCATCCTAATTGACTTCCTAATTCTCCTCAATTTTTTTTCCTACAAATCGGATCGGTCGTTTTTTCTTTCTTTCATCCTCGTCGGTGGATTTTCTCTCCTGACACTTGATGGATCTCGTCTCGCCGCGCTCCTTACCCGTCCTGGCTGTCATGCGT
The DNA here is from genome assembly GCF_033978685.3 of Nerophis lumbriciformis. NCBI lineage: Eukaryota > Metazoa > Chordata > Actinopteri > Syngnathiformes > Syngnathidae > Nerophis > Nerophis lumbriciformis. The sequence goes on from NC_084556.2 coordinate 2,127,001, forward strand.
CTTCAAGGTCTCCCTTGACCGCGTCCAGATTGTTTTGTGTTTGTCAGTTTGTCCCTGGGCGACCAAAAGGCAAGAGTGGGATAGTAAAAAAAAAAAGAAAAAGAAAAAAAAAAAAGCCATTCCATTTTGTGGACTGATCACTGAAGCCGGTGGCTCTGGCATGTCATGACTCAAACAGCATCATTTCTGTCACCGCTGTCTCGCCGCCGACCTTACAAATGATGCTGTATACTCGCCATTAAGCGTGCGCCGCCACGTCCGCCGTCGCCTTTCCCCCATCCCTGCTCTCACCTTCGGGAAAAGAAAAGCAGATTTCGGTGGCGGTTTTCTCTAACTGATGGGTTTATTTTTCTCTTCATTTACGCCCCCCCCCTGCCGCCACTAGTTTTCTACACTGGTCTCAGGCTTCCCTTAGCAGGTGTTCGGGTGCTTATCGGCCTCGTCTGCACCCCTTATCTCTGGCCCTCAGCTTCCTGCATCCTCTCACTTGCATGCCTTAGAGCGAGGATATATTTCACTTAGCCTCTGACCTCAAACCTCTTCGCGTCTTCTCGCCCTCCCTCGTTCTGAGCGCTCACTTTTAGGTCTCTGAAAACATTGCAGCACCTTAAGCCTTTTTCTTCGCCGCGAAAAGATTCCCATCAAAAAATATCTCCCTCAAACATCACTGTGAATTAAAAACATCCATTTTGACGTGTAGTGTAAAAAAGAGAATGATATAGATCAGGGGTCGGCAACCCACGGCTCCGGAGCCGTATGCGGCTCTTTGATCACTCTGATGCGGCTCAGCTGCATACTTGCTGAACCCCCCAATTTTCCTGTGAGACTTCCGGATTTCAGTGCCTTTCGCAGAAAACTCCTGGGATTAATATTCACCGATTTTCACCCTTACAGCTATAATAAAGGCGTGCCATGATGGTACAACATTTGGTACCTGCTACAATTTGTATTAACAGCGTGCCAGCCCAACACTTGTTATACAATATACAGGTAAAAGCCAGTAAATTAGAATATTTTGAAAAACTTGATTTATTTCAGTAATTGCATTCAAAAGGTGTAACTTGTACATTATATTTATTCATTGCACACAGACTGATGCATTCAAATGTTTATTTCATTTAATTTTGATGATTTGAAGTGGCAACAAATGAAAATCCAAAATTCCGTGTGTCACAAAATTAGAATATTACTTAAGGCTAATACAAAAAAGGGATTTTTAGAAATGTTGGCCAACTGAAAAGTATGAAAATGAAAAATATGAGCATGTACAATACTCAATACTTGGTTGGAGCTCCTTTTGCCTCAATTACTGCGTTAATGCGGCGTGGCATGGAGTCGATGAGTTTCTGGCACTGCTCAGGTGTTATGAGAGCCCAGGTTGCTCTGATAGTGGCCTTCAACTCTTCTGTGTTTTTGGGTCTGGCATTCTGCATCTTCCTTTTCACAATACCCCCAGATTTTCTATGGGGCTAAGGTCAGGGGAGTTGGCGGGCCAATTTAGAACAGAAATACCATGGTCCGTAAACCAGGCACGGGTAGATTTTGCGCTGTGTGCAGGCCCCAAGTCCTGTTGGAACTTGAAATCTCCATCTCCATAGAGCAGGTCAGCAGCAGGAAGCATGAAGTGCTCTAAAACTTGCTGGTAGACGGCTGCCTTGACCCTGGATCTCAGGAAACAGAGTGGACCGACACCAGCAGATGACATGGCACCCCAAACCATCACTGATGGTGTAAACTTTACACTAGACTTCAGGCAACGTGGATCCTGTGCCTCTCCTGTCTTCCTCCAGACTCTGACACCTCGATTTCCAAAGGAAATGCAAAATTTGCATGGTTGGGTGATGGTTTGGGGTGCCATGTCATCTGCTGGTGTCAGTCCACTCTGTTTCCTGAGATCCAGGGTTAACGCAGCCGTCTACCAGCAAGTTTTAGAGCACTTCATGCTTCCTGCTGCTGACCTGCTCTATGGAGATGGAGATTTCAAGTTCCAACAGGACTTGGCGCCTGCACACACCGCAAAATCTACCCGTGCCTGGTTTACGGACCATGGTATTTCTGTTCTAAATTGGCCCGCCAACTCCCCTGACCTTAGCCCCATAGAAAATCTGTGGGGTATTGTGAAAAGGAAGATGCAGAATGCCAGACCCAAAAACACAGAAGAGTTGAAGGCCACTATCAGAGCAACCTGGGCTCTCATAACACCTGAGCAGTGCCAGAAACTCATCGACTCCATGCCACGCCGCATTAACGCAGTAATTGAGGCAAAAGGAGCTCCAACCAAGTATTGAGTATTGTACATGCTCATATTTTTCATTTTCATACTTTTCAGTTGGCCAACATTTCTAAAAATCCCTTTTTTGTATTAGCCTTAAGTAATATTCTAATTTTGTGACACACGGAATTTTGGATTTTCATTTGTTGCCACTTCAAATCATCAAAATTAAATGAAATAAACATTTGAATGCATCAGTCTGTGTGCAATGAATAAATATAATGTACAAGTTACACCTTTTGAATGCAATTACTGAAATAAATCAAGTTTTTCAAAATATTCTAATTTACTGGCTTTTACCTGTACATCTTCTGCTTGCACACGTAGGTGACAGCAAGGCATACTTGGTCAACAGCCACACAGGTTACACTGACGGTGACCATATAAAACAACTTTAACACTCTTACTAATAATGCGCCACACTTTGAACCAAAACCAAACAAGAATGACAAACACATTTCGGGAGAACATCTGCACCTTAACACAACATAAACACAACAGAACAAACACCCAGAATCCCATGCAGCCCTGACTCTTCCGGGCTACATTATACACCCCTGCTACCACCAAACCCCGCCCCCACCCCAACCCTGCTCCCTCAAACATCAAAAATCCCTTCAAAATCAATACTTTTTAATACCATTGAGTGCCAGTTCTATGATTAACAAATACGGCAACAAGAGAAATATCCCAAACTTTATTTTTTCTAAAGTAAACAAATATGGGCATCTAACTCAAAAAACATGACTTGCCTGAGCAGCTGGACTGGACTTTTTTTTTTTTTTTTTTTAAATAAAATAAATAAAAATCAATTATTATTTTTTTAAATCGAATAAGAATCATTACAAACTTTATTGATCCACAAGGGAAATTATTCCACACAGTAGCTCCGTTACAAAGGATGGAAAGGATAATGCAGGTATAAAGTAGACAAAACATGTAGCATAGTAGCAATATAAAATACAACATATATGTAATATTTACATCTTATATATACACAGTATATAATATATACTAATATTATATTATATTTTCATATAATATATACATTATATATCAAATCCCAATTACCATGTACAATATTACGGTATATATAACAGCTGCAGCAAAAAAAAAGGGCAGCATAAAATAGAGAGTAGATCCAGCAGAAAATATACATTATAAACAAAGAGAGGTAGCTAAAATAGAAGGTGTCAGGTAATAGACAGATATCATCTATTGCTGTATGGCAAGTGATTATACAGCTGGATGGAGTTCTTGAATCGAACGCTGTGGGAACGAAGCTGAAGGAGCCTGTTGAAGTATGGAGTATTTTGCTGGTGCTGCTCCCCCCACAAACCACTGCAAAGTACAGGGCACTGGCCACAACAGACGGAAAAAAGAATCAGATAAGAATCGTGATTCGGGGTGTGAAAAAAATAGATTTTCGAATTAATCGTCATTTTTTTAATTTGTAACGGTTCTGAATCGCTAAAAAAAAAAAAAGATTAAAAAGTAAAACAAGTAAAATAAATGTTTTAAATTTGTTTTTTATCTTAATTAAAAATAATTTTAATAATAAAAAATAATATATTTATATATATATATATATATATATATATATATATATATATATATATATATAAATATATTATTTTTTACAATATATATATATATATATATATATATATATATATATATAAATATATATATATAAATATATTATTTTTTATTATTAAAATTATTTTTAATTAAGATAAAAAACAACGCCCGTTGTTATATATCTAATATAGACGATGCAAGCATATTAGTGAGGTTATAAAGCTTTTGCCTGTTAAAGAAAGGAGACTGATCCAATGCAGCAGAGACTGCGTGCCACGCATTAATATATCTTGGCCACGCATTAGTGGCTAAGATATATTAATGCGTGATAATATTATTTATCATTATTATAATATTATTGTCATTTCCGTTAAGAAAGTGTTGACTATTGTTGCCAATGCCCTCAGATCAGGAGTGCGTTCCTCACACTTTGTGTGCGCAATAATTATTCACACATAGTAGTATATCTCGAATAGAAAAAAAACACAATAGACAACACAATTGCCTTAATTCCTTTGCATTGTAGTGCGCCCAAACAACATGTAACCATCAAAATTATTTAGCTGACCGAACTCAATATAGGTTAGACATGGGCTTATTTGGTATAGCCTATAGGTAACGTAGACTAATTCGTTTAACATATCCAACCGTATGTCTACTTACTTTTTTTTTGTTAGCACTCTGCAGGAATAAAATGGCATCTACAGTGCCAGGATTCATGCGAGAGCGCCTGGCCTCTAAAATGCGCCCTGCTGCGCTGAAGGAGCGCTCATTTGCACCACTTGTTGCTGGGACGCGGTGCCTGATGAATAATTGACTGTTTCAAAGAGTGCTGCTCGTTTTTCGTATGTGGGTAACAACATTTAACTATGTATATATATTTCCGAATTGGTTCAACCGCCAACCGCCCGCATCTATTTAAAATCTATTTTTACCCGCCCGACCCGCGGTTTATCCGCGGACTCCGCGGTTGTGTCCGCAAACCGCGCATCTCTAATATATATATATATATATATATATATATATATTTTTTTTTAACATGTCCTGTCCAGCCACTCAGGCATTCATATTATTGATGTAGATAAAGTTAAAGTACCAATGATTGTCACACACACTAGGTGTGGTGAAATTTGTCCTCTGCATTTGACCCATCCCCTTGATCACCCCCTGGGAGGTGAGGGGAGCAGTGGGCAGCAGCGGTGCCGCGCCCGGGAATCATTGTTGGTGATTTAACCCCCAATTCCAACCCTTGATGCTGAGTGCCAAGCAGGGAGGTAATGGGTCCCATTTTTATAGTCTTTGGTATGACTCGGCCGGGGTTTGAACTCACAACCTACCGATCTCAGGGCAGACACTCTAACCACTAGGCCACTGAGTAGGTGGCTGCTGTACAGATTTACTTCAGAAAAGAGAAATGTAAGATACTTCTCTTGTTGCCTTATTTGTATTGGACTTTATTAAATGTTTGGGTCGAATTTTATTAAACAAAACCAGTTTTCTTTTAATCAATCAATCAATCAATCAATGTTTATTTATATAGCCCTAAATCACAAGTGTCTCAAAGGGCTGCACAAGCCACAACGACATCCTCGGTACAAAGCCCACATTAAGTAATGTAAACATTTATCAGAGCTGTTTTATCTATTTTATGGAGGAATGTAGTTAAGCGTAGAACTGGCACAATCCATCCATCCATCCATTTTCTACCACTTATTCCCTTTTGGGGTCGCGGGGGGCGCTGGAGCCTATCTCAGCTACAATCGGGCGGAAGGCGGGGTACACCCTGGACAAGTCGCCACCTCATTGCAGGACCAACACAGATAGACAGACAACATTCACACTCACATTCACACACTAGGGCCAATTTTTTAGTGTTGCCAATCAACTTATCCCCAGCTTTGGAGGTGGGAGGAAGCCGGAGTACCCGGAGGGAACCCACGCAGTCACGGGGAGAACATGCAAACTCCACACAGAAAGATCCCGAGCCTGGGATTGAACCCAAGACTACTCAGGACCTTCGTATTGTGAGGCAGATGCACTAACCCCTCTTCCACCGTGCGAACTGGCACCAAATGTAATTAAAAAAGTATTGATTGTGAATCGAGAATCCTTTTGAATCGTGAATCGAATCGTTACCCCCAAGAATTGAATCGAATCGCGCAGTACTTTTATTATTATTGCCTCGGAGAGGGGACTTCTACGGTATCTCTTCCCAGCTGCTTCTCTGTCAAACAAAATTAGCATCTTCTCTGTATTTTTATGGATACATGTCCACCGTTTAGATATTATTTCAACATCCCTGGCTGGCATTATCGTCTCATTCTGCTTCTGTTCGGTGCAGACTAGCAGTGCTATGCTCCAACTGCTTCACCATGTTTTCTACGCGGTCGGTCATGTTTTCTTTCTATAATTCAATAAACATCATCCACTGCTTCTCAGCACTGTCCTTTGCACTCTTTTTTTGTTCCCATGGCTGGAAAAAACTAAGTTATGCCGATCCCTAGCTATAAGCCAATGCTCACCGCTACACCAAATAGCGGCGGGGAGACTCTTAACCAGGATTTTTCCTCGCAACGTAAAGCATAACAATTAGCTGCGAGCCTGCTCGTATCCTCAAAAACTCGTAAAATGAGGCATTTGTAATCCGAGGTACACGAATTGACACTTTGTAGCCTAAGGCCCTAAAACAGCGGCTCTCAGAAAGTCTAATTCAAATGTAGGATATACTGTATATTATTATGGAAGTCAATGGGAAGAAATTCATCCCGAGGGTAAAAAGGGTTGGCAAATATGTAAATATCCTAAAACACATCTCTGTTCAATTGATTCAACTCTTTTGTCAACTTTTAACGGTCTTAGAAAAATTATTTTGAGTGAAATTGCCGGTTTGATGGTGTTCTTGTGCTGTGAGTTTGATCCCGCTTTTTTTTTTTTGTCCAAGTGATTAGTCCCAGACTTTAGCCCCGCCCCCGCATTCTCGCCTTCCTTCCGTGCTCCCACGTCCCTCCCGAGGACAAAGGCTAAAGTGTCTGTAGGACGGGGTTGCCATCCTGGTTTGGAGGGGGTTGACCCCCTTGGAGAACCTGACAGTACCCTTCTATTTTTTTTCTCTCCTCCTGATCCCAGAGAGGAGCTACCTCCATGCCTTTAAGGGCCTCTATTGTTAGCATCAGGGCTCCGTTACAGTAGGCTGGATGCAGGGGTCTCAAGACCAGATAACCCAGCGTGCACCCTTGTATTTACAGTAAGGCTTTTCATCTGCACAGCTGAAACAGGAGCTGTCTGTGGGTCCTGGCAAGGGTCCGGGGTGGGGGGTTTGGTATTGGAAGGGGACGACCACTGTTTGTGTTCAGTCAGGCCTCCAGTAAGGGGTCAAAGAGCACCGGGGTGGGGGCGGCCGGGGTTACAGAACTGACTTTTGTCTACATGTTGGCGGGGGGAAGTGTACACATGCACAATACAGGACTACATAGGTTCAATACTTGTGTTGGCAGCCATTCAGAAAAAGTTGGTAAAAATCATTTCTGGTAAAAGAAATAAAGGAAAATGTCTAAAACTAATCAAGGTCCTGTCCAATACATAGTCCCTAACACTGATACTAGTACCTTGGTCTGAAACTAGGGCTGCAACTAACCATTAATTTAATGGTCGACAAGTCAGTGTTCATTTTTCCGATTCGTCGATATGTGAAATAAGTTTTGCTTATGATCTGCTGTGCACGTTTTAGTTTGCGACTTGATTTTAACTCATTTCTAAAACTGATGGTGAATTTTAATTCTAACAAAAGAAACATCAATTACTTAACTTTTTTCCACAAAGTATATAACCACAGTGAAAAATAAATCAACAGACTTAAAGTGCGTTTAAACATGACATTTTGTGTAAAAAACATTTTTTTATCCAGCACTGCTAGGTTTATTTAGCTGCAAATATTTACCCAGAGGAATACATGTGTAAACATAGACTTAGACTTCGACAAACTTTATTGATCCACATGGGAAATTATTCCACACAGTAGCTCAGTTACATAGGGTGGAAAGGGTAAGGATAATGCAGGTATAAAGTAGACTAAAAATGTAGCATAATAGCAATATAAAATATAACGTGTAATATTTACATATTATATATACACAGTATATAATATATACTGATATATAATAATAATAATAATAATGGATTAGATTTTATATAGCGCTTTTCTATTATTAGATACTCAAAGCGCTCACAGAGAAGTGAGAACCCATCATTCATTCACAACCTGGTGGTGGTAAGCTACATTTGTAGCCACAGCTGCCCTGGGGTAGACTGACGGAAGCGAGGCTGCCAGTTTGCGCCTACGGCCCCTCCGACCACTACATATCCCTCATTCATCATTCATTCACCAGTGTGAGCGGCACCGGGGGCAAGGGTGAAGTGTCCTGCCCAAGGACACAACGGCAGCCATTTGGATGTCAAGAGGCGGGGAGCGAACCTGCAACCCTCAGGTTTCTGGCACGGCCGCTATACCCACTACGCCATCCCGCCCCCTATATTATTATTATTTTATATATATATATATATATATATATATATATATATATATATATATATATATATATATATATGTATATATGTATGTGTGGGAAAAAAAATCACAAGACTATTTCATCTCTACAGGCCTGTTTCATGAGGGGGGGTACCCTCAATCGTCAGGAGATTTTAATGGGAGCATTCGCATACCATGGTTTATATAGGGCACAGAGTGGGTGGGTACAGGCTGGCCTAGGGGCGTGGTGATTGGCTCATGTGTTACCTAGGAGGTGTTTCCGTCTATGGCGGCATGTTGTTACAATTTCGCTGCGCATGTTGAGGGATGACAGGTCTGGACGGTAAATAATAAACAGTTTCTCTTTCAAGCATAGGTTGCATCTTTTATTACCACTATTGTAAGGTGTGCTGGATGCAAGAATTTGCCATGTTATTGAATATTCAACATTATTGTCTTTGAGGTCCCAAATGTGTTTGCTGAGTTCTGTGGTATTTCGCAGGTTTTTGTTCCTGAAAGAAGCCTTGTGATTGTTCCATCTGGTTTTGAATTCTCCCTCGGTTAATCCTACATATGTGTCGGATGTGTTAATGTCCTTGCGTATTACCTTAGATTGGTAGACAACTGATGTTTGTAAGCACCCCCCGTTGAGAGGGCAATCAGGTTTCTTTCGACAATTACATCCTTTGTTGGTTTTGGAGTCGCTCTGTCTGAGGGCCGACGGCTCATTTGCAATTGTTTTGTTGTGGTTTGAGATGATTTGTCGTATATTGTTCATGCAGCTGTAGCTCAATTTAATGTTGTTCTTGTTGAATACTTTTCTTAGGATGTTGTCTTTGGGAAAGTGTTTGTCAATCAGATTGAGGAATTTGTGTCCAATGTTCGTTGAGACGTTTTTGCTGTATGGGGGGTTGTACCAGATGATGTCGTTCCGTTTTCTGTTCTTTTTTGGCTGGTTTCCTGGCGTGGGTTCATAGGTGAGGGTGAAATTGTATCCGCTTTCATCAAGGGCTTTTTGGTACGGGGGGGTTGCTTGGTCAAATTCAGCTTTGCTAGATGACAGCATCGATAGCCTTTTATTGATTCCGGTAGGTATTCTTTTCGTGGTGGTGGGTGGGTGGTTGCTGTCATGGTGCACGTATTGGAGTGTTGTGTTGGGTTTCGTGAATGGTTGGTAGCTGTTATTTCTCAATATATATATATATATATATATATATATATATATATATATATATATATATATATATATATATATATATATATATATATATATATATATATATAATGAATATATTATTATATAATATTATATTTTTATATAATATATACATTATATGACAAATCCCAATTACCATGTACAATATTACAGTATATGTAACAGCTGCAGCAAAAAAAAGGGTAGCATAAAATAGAGAGTAGATCCAGCAGAAAATATACATTATAAACAAAGAGAGGTAGCTAACATAGAAGCGATCAGGTAATAGACAGATATCATCTATTGCTGTATGGCGAGTGATTATACAGCTGGATGGAGTGCGGAATGAAGGAGTTCTTGATTCGAACACTGTGGGAACGAAGCTGAAGGAGCCTGTTGGAGTATGGAGTATTTTGCTGGTGCTGCTGCCCCAACAAACTACTGCAAAGTACAGGGCACTGGCCACAACATATCTCCAACAGCTTGCTGCACACATTAAATGACCTAAGGTTCCTTAGGAAAAAGAGACTGCTCATGCCCTTCTTGTATACAGCTTTGCTGTTGTCCTTCCAGTCCAGTCTGCTATTCAAGTGGACTCCCAGGTACTTGTACTGCCCCACTACTGCCATTTTATTAAAATAATGTGTTAAGCGAACAGTCGACAAGAACAAATCTTTGTCGAGTAGTTTGTATAATCAACGTTGATTATGTCTACTAATCGTTGCAGCCCTTTTTTGATTTTTATATTTAGTTTTCTTACATTTCTGAGTCTCATTTGCAAGTATTTGTTCATTTCAGTGTGTCCTAGGTGTGTTGCCGTAGTCAGTTAGTAGTCTATTCCCATCAAGGCTACATTCACACTGCAGGGTAGAATGTCCAATTCCGATTTTTTTTTTTGTCAAATCCGATCTTTTTATGTAGATTACTTGGTTGTCGCATTTGTTGTGTAATGTGGAGTTATGTAACCCGCATGCATACTTGCCAACCCTCCCGGATTTTCCGGGAGACTCCCGAAATTCAGCGCCTCTCCCGAAAACCTCCCGGGACAGATTTTCTCCCGAAAATCTCCCGAAATTCAGGCGGAGCTGGAGGCCACGCCCCCTCCAGCTCCATGCGGACCTGAGTCCGCTTTCCCACAATATAAAGAACGTCTACAATAAAGCAGTCCGTCTGCCGTAAACAGCAATGTTGTGACACTCTTAAACAGGACAATACTGCCATCTAGTGCATTTGATGAAAGCACTTTTGTGCGTGCCACACAGCAATGCGTAATCAGAGAGGGTGTTCAGCATGGTTAGAAAGATAGTGACAGAGGATAGAACAAGGATGGACAATTCAACCCTTAACTCAACAATGAGTAGATGAGTGTTATGTGTGTGTATATGTGTAAATAAATGAACACTGAAATTCAAGTATTTCTTTTATTTATATATATATATATATATATATATATATATATATATATATATATATATATATATATATATATATATATATATATATATATATATAGCTAGAATTCACAGAAAGTCAATTATTTCTTATATATATATATATATATATATATATATATATATATATATATATATATATATAATTCTAGTCGGTCTCAGTCCCGGCGCATTTGTGGCAATTTCAAGGATTTTGTGCGATTAAAGTCAACATTTTCTGAACGGACTTATTGCGCTTAGAAGGTTAAGAAGGAAGAGGGCTGGCATTTTGGCTTTCGTAGTTTACGAGGCAATTTCACGTCTGCTCACGAACCTGTGGGCCAGAAGTCGGAGACGGAGTGGTGGAACATTGACTTCAGTTCCTAAAACAATATTTTCACACATTATCTTTTTTGAGACCGTCTACTTTGGCAAATAATTATGACGCTTATCGCTGCTTGATGGGGTATTTGTCGGATGAACGCGACTGGAGATTTCAGATTACAGAATTTCTGTATATCCAGTTTACGTCAAGGGACTGGGTCGGATTTGAAAAAATTGCAATTGTGCCGTTCACGTTGACATGAACAAATCCAATACAGGTCACATATGGGCAAAAAAAATCGGAATTGGCCTGCAGTGTGAACAAGGTCTAAGTTGAGTCTTTTGTTGAGTCCTACAAAGTGTTTATACGGTAAGGATTATACTTATTGTACTTATTAGTTGTAGTTTTGATGACCAAATTTAGCGGTGTTGAAATCGCCATGTACAATCGCTCATGCTATTGTTAATTAATAGCATGTAAATTACTATAATTTAGCTAGCAAATTTTTTAAAGCACAACTTATAAATAACAGATACGTTGTTTTGTATCTCATGTAAGTTCAACAACATTTTTACAGTGTTTTGAAGTAAACACTCTTAAAAGCTAAGCTAGCAAGAAGAGATGTTAGTGGTGTTTCACTCTAGCCTGTCATATTCTCAGCCATAAAAAGTGGACGGTTAGTTAAGATCCCACAGTAGCAGACTCACGCTAGTCAGCTTACTTTCTGTACCGTGTCGCTCTCTAAACGTTCCCCCTGCAACGAGTGTTAACCATGATTATTTACCTTTGAAATATTATCGTAAGGAGAACAGACTGCTTGCATCGGGCATCCTAAACGTAGGCAGATATAACACGATACCTGTTCTTTTGTTGTTATCGGACCAATATCTGATCATCTGATTCTTTTATCAGGACACCCCTGCAAATTGGTGTGCCTGATAAAAGAAATGAAGGGAAATGTCTAAAACTAAAGAAAGTGAAGTCCTGTTGTTAGAATAAGAATAGGAAATACTTTATTAAAATTCTGACTAATTAAGATTAACAAACAAATGTCTCTCAAAGTGACTAGATTTTTCAATTGCGCCTTAATGATGATTGGTGAACCCTTTTTGAAGATCTGAAATCATGAATAGAGTTGAAGTACCGTATTTTCCGCACCATTAGCCGCACCTAAAAACCACAAATTTACTCAAAAGCTGACAGTGCGGCTTTTAACCCGGTGCGCTTTATATATGGATAAATATTAAGATTCATTTTCATAAAGTTTCGTTCTCGCAACTTCGGTAAACAGCCGCCATCTTTTTTCCCGGTAGAGCAGGAAGCGCTTCTTCTTCTACGCAAGCAACCGCCAAGGTAAGCACCCTAACCCATAGAACAGGTAGCGCTTCTTCTTGTACTGTAAGCAACCACCCGCCCCCGGAAGAAGAAGAAGCGCGCGGTGCATGCTGGGATATGTGACGTTTCATTTCCATTTGTGTGTTTATGTAAAGACCCCAAAATGGCTCCTATTAAGTGTGTTGTCTGTCTAATTATAAATAATGCAGACGAGGCGTGTTAACTGAGTTCTCAACGTTTACTCACAGCGTGCTCATAACCACATTCTAACTCCCAGCATACAACAACGCTTCTCAGGGCTACCGCGCATGCTCGTAACTATCGTTGCATGCTGGGTAGTGTAGTTGTTATATTTGCTAGCTCATAACAGCACATTGAGAGACACGCTTACGCGCTTAATTCAATACTCGCCGTCATTCCGGGTGGATTGACAAAAGACCTCCAGCCGCTAGATATTGGTGTCAACAGGGCATTCGAAGCTAGACTGCTAACTGCGTGGGAACAATGGATGACAGAAGGCGAACACACATTCACTAAGACAGGGAGGCAGCGCCAGACGACGCCAACATCTGCCAGTGGATCGTAAATGCCTGGGCAGATATTTCGGTCACAACTGTGGTCCGAGCTTTCCGGAAGGCAGGATTCACAGAACTGCTGGATAACAGTGACACTGACTCCGATGACTTCGACGAGACGGAACCGGCCATTTTGGATCTCACATTTGCCCAACTTTTCACTTCGGACACCGAAGACTAAGGATTTACGAATGAAGAATAACTTCAGAAAGTGAGCGCTATGTTTATTTTGTGTGTTGTGACATTAACGTTCGAGCAACATTATGTTGCTATTGCTCTGCACTATTTTGAATTTTACTATGTTTGTGATTGCACATTTGCGTACATTTTGGGAGTGAACAGAGTTGTTAGAACGCTGGTTTTTAATATATTATTAAAGTTTGACTGACCTATCTGACTGGTTTTTTGACATTCCCTTTAGTGCAGCGTAGGCGCGGCTTATAGTCCGGGGCGGCTTATTGGTGGACAAAGTTATGAAATATGCCATTCATTGAAGGTGCGGCTAATAATCCGGTGCGCCTTATAGTGCGGAAAATACGGTATTTGTTTTTTTAAACTCTATTTATAATTCGTTGTCCAGTTCCATTTTTTTGATTTTGGTGCCGAGCAAGGACTGACTTAGCTTAGCGTCTGTATATTGGCAGAAGGGAATATATACATGCACCGTAAGCTACAGAATATGTGGGAAAATGGCAAAAACTACCAATCAGACAGTAGTTTGAACAGAAGTTGGGATAAACATCAGCAAATCAGATTAGTTTTTGAAAGAAAAAGTCTAAAACTCAACTTTCGACTACTTTAAAGACGTTGGTTCAACCTGTTTGGAATGATGTGGATCATTGATTTTCATCTTTATTCATAATTTAAACTCTTTGTCCACTTCCTTTCCTGACTGGAGAAAGATGCCTGATGCAACAGTCTGACAACCACAGGTCAGGTAAAACTGGTTTTGAGCCTCCTGGCGGCACACAGGACTCTAGGCTGGGTTAAGTTAGTAGTGAGTTAAAAGTGATAATTCAACACTGACCTACAAAACTTGACCTGCTGTAGAATCTGCAAAAAAAAAAGGAACAAAAAGTTGCCTTCGAGGAAAGTTTCAATTTGGGTGTAAAAGTAGATGTATTTTGAATTAGATTTTTTTGGTATGACCCATTTGTACCAAGTACCTACACAGCATTTAAGTACCGGTAGAGTGGAAAAACAAGTTGACTTTATACGCTTGATTGTGTTTTATTGTATCCAATTGTATTAACAATCCACAAATAATGTGAAAATACCATCTAAACATCATACAATGCCACAAATTTAGTCAGCCTTTTTAAAATAATCCGCTCCGAATATTTTCGGCTATTTCCGTAGATTGACATCACTGTAGTAACGCTTCTGCACTCTGACCATATTATTAGATCAGTCATACTGGAAATACGCAAAAAATAGACCGATGTGCTGTCTACTATTCACAATCCCTATGTAAGACATGTTCACATATTTTTTTTATGCATTTTAAGTCATAAATAAATAAATAAATAAAAAGTCTGCTAACAATGGAGTCTATGGAGGCTCTCTATTTTGCCCACAAAACTCTCTAAATAAACAATACTCTAATAGTCAGGTGACAAGATGTAAATAACCAAATATTAGTAATGTTGTAATTATAAGCGCTAACGCAAACAAAGTCTTTTTTAGCTTTGAGCGAACTATTGTTTATGCTACACCGGATTCAAGAAGAGACTTTAATGTAATTCTAAAACGAAACTGAAGATGGCAGTAATGCAACATATCTGGACGTAAACTGAAGCCGGCAATGTCTTGTTTGCTGTCGCATCTTTACGTCACGGCTCTTCACAATTATTTGAGATTATAAATCATGACTCTCATCTGGATATTAGGAGGATTTAGCCATTAATCTAGAAGTTTTTCACCTGTGACATTCGGGAATGGAGACAAAAACAGACAGTGTCAGAGTCACTTTTTTAACCCTTTGTTGTGTGGATTAAAATGCATTTTTCATCTGAACTGGAAGATATGGACATCCTATCAATCATCATCACAGTGAGAGCAGACATTGTACAGTATGCAATCGTTTTATTATGTTTGTAATTTGTGTTTCTTGTTTAGCATTTACAAATACTGCTAAATGATGCTTAGTGTTTCACGAAAGCTGGATCTGTTTAGCACACAGCTTTTAAACTCGTACATCACCCTCTTTATATTCAGGATCAACAATATAAGGCTCTGGACCATCATTTGTTGCAAAGTAATTGACATCGGCTCCCACAAAGTCTGCATGATTTGCATTGTTGTCGGTAGGGAAGGTATCTGCGGTTCCCACCTCTACGTCACGCGACCACCTGTCTGGCTAGTTCATAATCTCTCAAAATGGCTCGGGAGTCTTCGCGAGATTTATACTATTTTGATCATATCTATTTACTAGCAAACTTTGTAAGTATTTTGGTCTCATACATCCGATATGTATGATAATGACTTCAATATAGAGGCAACTTGTTTTTCCACTCTACTGGTACTTTAAGTGACCTACAGGACGTGTAACTACCTCGGGATATAGTCAGTGGAAAAAGTTTGGACTTCCCAAGATTTTGTGTACTTCTTTACAACTTGTATTTAAAGCTCCATTTTAAATCCATCAGTGAATGGCTTTAATGTGGCAATATATCAGCCTATCACAATACTGCATGGTATCGTGACTCAAGTAGGGCTGCAACAACTAATCGATTAAATCGATTAAAATTAGAGATGTCCGACAATATCGGCCTGCCGATATTATCGGCTGATAAATGCTTTAAAATGTAATATCGGAAATTATCAGTATCGTTTTTTTATTATCGGTATCGTTTTTTTCCGTTTTTTTTTTCATTAAATCAACATAAAAAACACAAGATACACTTACAATTAGTGCACCAACCCAAAAAACCTTCCTCCCCCATTCACACTCATTCACACAAAAGGGTTGTTTCTTTCCGTTATTAATATTCTGGTTCCTACATTATATATCAATATATATCAATACAGTCTGCAAGGGATACAGTCCGTAAGCACACATGATTGTGCGTGCTGCTGCTCCACTAATACAGTGGTTCTCAAATGGGGGTACGCGTACCCCTGGGGGTACTTGAAGGTATGCCAAGGGGTACGTGAGATTTTTTTTTAAATATTGTAAAAATAGCAACAATTCAAAAATCCTTTATAAATATATTTGTTGAATAATACTTCAACAAAATATGAATGTAAGTTCATAAACTGAACATCAAATCAAGTAGGCTATTCCATTCATTACCATAAACCCAGAGTTTCCCCCATGCCATGATGGTTTGACCCTCACTAAAATGTCTGTCGAAAAGAAATGCAACAATGCAATATTCAGTGTTGACAGCTAGCTTTTTTGTGGACATTTTCCATAAATATTGATGTTAAAGATTTCTTTTTTTGTGAAGAAATGTTTAGAATTAAGTTGATGAATCCAGATGGATCTCTATTACAATCCCCAAAGAGGACACTTTAAGTTGATGATTACTTCTATGTGTAGAAATCTTTATTTATAATTGAATCACTTGTTTATTTTTCAACATGTTTTTAGTTATTTTTATATCTTTTTTTCCAAATAGTTCAAGAAAGACCACTACAAATGAGCAATATTTTGCACTGTTATACAATTTAATAAATCAGAAACCGATGACATAGTGCTGTATTTTACTTCTTTATCTCTTTTTTTCAACCAAAAATGCTTTGCTCTGATTGGGGGGGTACTTGAATTTAAAAAAGTGTTCACAGGGGGGTACATCACTGAAAAAAGGTTGAGAACCACTGCACTAATAGTACTAACCTTTAACAGTTCATTTTACTCATTCTCATTAATTACTAGTTTCTATGTAACTGTTTTTATATTGTTTTGCTTTCTTTTTTATTCAAGAAAATGTTTTTAATTTATTTATATTATTTTATTTAATGAATTTTTAACAAAAAGGACCTTATCTTCACCATACCTGGTTTTCCAAATTAGGCATAATAATGTGTTAATTCCACGACTGTATATATCAGTATCGGTTGATATCGGTATCGGTAATTAAGAGTTGGACAATATCGGAATATCGGATATCGGCAAAAAAGCCATTATCGGACATCCCTAATTAAAATCGATTATAAAAATAGTTGGCGATTAATTTAGTCATCGATTCGTTGGATCTATGCTATGCGCATGTGCAGAGGCTACTTTTATTTATTTATTTATTTTTTATTAACCTTTATTTATAAACTGCAACATTTACAAACAGCTGAGAAACAATCAAAATAAGTATGGTGCCAGTAAGCTGTTTTTTTTTCAATAAAATACTGGAAAGGATAGAAATGTAGTTTGTCTCTTATATCCGATTATTATTCGAAGTAATAATCGACAGATTTATCGATTATCAAATTAGTTGTTAGTTGCAGCCTTAGACTCAAGTATGCCGATACGTATCGTATTGTGAAGTCCCAGAAGGCCTTCAGTGATGTCCTTCTTAGTCGTCCGACTTCAATAAATACCTCTCAAAATACCATAATTGATGTCGCCACAGGACCACGGCTTGTAAAATACTATACAGAAACACACTTGCGCACTACTGGGCATTGAATCAACTCAATTTGTCACTCGTGTACAACAAGGGCTATTTTTTGCCGCATTTAAAAATCAATAAACCCGCATCAAAACTAAAATGAATGTGAAAACATATATTTGAACTCACAATACCGCTCGTAGTTGGTTGATTTGAGTGGAAGTGGCAGGCAAACCATTATATCTGCCACCTAATCAACGTTTTGCTCTGCTACTTTCTTGGTTAAAAAAAGTGATTACCGCTGATTTCTCCGCTGGCCGGGTATGGCTCCGGTGCCACTTTCTGCTTTCGTAAATCGCAACTTGTGATTGGATACCTGGGAGTGACATGTGAGTATTCAATCACAGTCACGTTCAAGGCTACAGTCGACATCTTGTGATCTGATCGGCTATGTCCTCCGTTGGCTAAGGTTGGGTCAAAAGTAGGGCTGCAACTAACAACTAATTTGATAATCGATTAATCTGTCGATTATTACTTCGATTAATCGATTAATTGTCGGATAAAAGAGACAAACTACATTTCTATCAAACTACATTTATATACACTACCGTTCAAAAGTTTGGGGTCACCCAAACAATTTTGTGTTTTCCATGAAAAGTCACACTTATTCACCACCATAGGTTGTGAAATTAATAGAAAATAGAGTCAAGACATTGACAAAGTTAGAAATAATGATTTGTATTTGAAAAAAGATTGTTTTTACATCAAACTTTGCTTTCGTCAAAGAATCCTCCATTTGCAGCAATTACAGCATTGCAGACCTTTGGCATTCTAGCTGTTAATTTGTTGAGGTAATCTGGAGAAATTGCACCCCACGCTTCTAGAAGCAGCTCCCACAAGTTGGATTGGTTGGATGAGCACTTCTTGCGTACCATACGGTCAAGCTGCTCCCACAACAGCTCAATGGGGTTCAGATCTGGTGACTGCGCTGGCCACTCCATTAGCGATAGAATCCCAGCTGCCTGCTTCTTCTCTAAATCGTTCTTGCACAATTTGGAGGTGTGTTTTGGGTCATTGTCCTGTTGTAGGATGAAATTGGCTCCTATCAAGCGCTGTCCACTGGGTATGGAATGGCGTTGCAAAATGGAGTGATAGCCTTCCTTATTCAGAATCCCTTTTACCCTGTACAAATCTCCCACCTTACCAGCACCAAAGCAACCCCAGACCATCACATGACCTCCACCATGCTTAACAGATGTTGTCAGGCATTCTTCCAGCATCTTTTCAGTTGTTCTGCGTCTCACAAACGTTCTTCTTTGTGATCCAAACACCTCAAACTTGGATTCATCCGTCCACAACACTTTTTTCCAGTCTTCCTCTGTCCAATGTCTGTGTTCTTTTGCCCATCTTAATCTTTTTCTTTTATTGGCCAGTCTCAGATATGGCTTTTTCTTTGCCACTCTGCCATGAAGCCTGGAATCCCGCAGCCGCCTCTTCACTGTAGATGTTGACACTGGTGTTTTGCGGGTACTATTTAACGAAGATGCCAGTTGGGGACCTGTGAGGCGTCTGTTTCTCAAACTAGAGACTCTAATGTACTTATCTTCTTGCTCAGTTGTGCAACGCGGCCTCCCACTTCTTTTTCTACTCTGGTTAGAGCCTGTTTGTGCTGTCCTCTGAAGGGAGTAGTACACACCGTTGTAGGAAATCTTCAATTTCTTAGCAATTTCTCGCATGGAATAGCCTTCATTTCTAAGAACAAGAATAGACTGTCAAGTTTCAGATGAAAGTTCACTTTTTCTGGCCATTTTGAGCATTTAATTGACCCCACAAATGTGGTGGTCCAGAAACTCAATCTGCTCAAAGGAAGGTCAGTTTTGTAGCTTCTGTCCCGAGCTAAACTGTTTTCAGATGTGTGAACATGATTGCACAAGGGTTTTCTAATCATCAATTAGCCTTCTGAGCCAATGAGCAAACACATTGTACCATTAGAACACTGGAGTGATAGTTGCTGGAAATGGGCCTCTATGTAGATATTGCACCAAAAACCAGACATTTGCAGCTAGAATAGTCATTTGCCACATTAGCAATGTATAGAGTGTATTTCTTTAAAGTTAAGACTAGTTTAAAGTTATCTTCATTGAAAAGTACAGTGCTTTTCCTTCAAAAATAAGGACATTTCAATGTGACCCCAAACTTTTGAACAGTAGTGTATATATATATATATATATATATATATATATATATATATATATATATATATATATATATATATATTAGGGCTGCAACTAACGATTAATTTGATAATCGATTAATCTGTCGATTATTACTTCGATTAATCGATTAATAATCGGATAAAAGAGACAAACTACATTTCTATCCTTTCCAGTATTTTATTGAAAAAAACCCAGCATACTGGCACCATACTTATTTTGATTATTGTTTCTCAGCTGTTTGTAAATGTTGTAGTTTATAAATAAAGGTTTATTTAAAAAAAATACAAATAAATAAATAAAATAAACAATAAATTGCCTGTGCGCATGCGCATAGCATAGATCCAACGAATCGATGACTAAATTAATCGCCAACTATTTTTATAATCGATTTAATAGATTAGTTGTTGCAGCCCTAGTCAGAAGGCCTCTGGCAGAATTCATACAGCGCTGGCAACAGGCTAGCTGAATTCTGATTGGTTAAAAGAGCAACAATGGA
>NC_084556.2:2152500-2195000 GCF_033978685.3 Nerophis lumbriciformis
ATTACGCAAGGTAACGAGATTGAGGCCATTCCATACAGTGCGATGTGTGCATGCTAGAAAAACAATGTGCAAATATATAGAAATATAGAAAATGTAGAAGTGCAATGAATATGGTGTGAAATGAATATATACATGAAAAAACAAAACAAAAACAGGGTGGTTGGTGGAATGGGTTATTGCACCGAAGAGAAGGCAGTTATGAGGGACAATGGGGCAGTCCGTTCAGGATGGTTATGGCCCTGGGGAAGAAGCTGTTCTTTAGCCTGTTTGTTTTGGTTTTAATGCACCTGTAGCGCTTCCCAGAGGGCAGCAGGTGGAACAGGTCAGAGCCAGGGTGGGTGCTGTCCTTGATGATGGCACTGGCTCAGTTGAGGCAGCGGGAGGTGTAGATGTCCGTCAGAGAGGGGAGAGGGCGGCCGATGATCTTCTGAGCCGTCTTGACCACTCTTTGCAGCCTCTCCCTGTCTGCTACAGTGCAGCTGCCGTACCATACCGTAATACAGTAGGTCAGCAGGCTCTCGATGGACGAGCGGTAGAAGGTCAGCAGCAGGTCAGGCTTCAGGTTGTACTTCCCGAGGACTCTAAGGAAGTGTAGCCGCTGCTGAGCCTTCTTGATGATTGATGTGGTGTTGACTGTCCAGGAGAAGTCATTAGAGATGTGGACTCCAAGGTACCTGAAGGTGTGGACCCTCTTTACACGCTCGCCGTTGATGTAGAGGGGGGCAGGGTCGGTGCTGCTCCTCCTGAAGTCGACGATGATCTCTCTGGTCTTGCTGGTGTTGAGAGCGAGGTTGTTCTCCGAAGACCAGGCCGTCAGCTTCAGGACCTCCTCTCTAGGCAGCCTCGTCACCCCTGGAGATGAGCCCGACCACTGTGGTATCGTCGGCGAACTTGACGGTAAGGTTGTCACTGTGGGCCGGACTGCAGTCATGGGTGTAAAGGCAGTAGAGGAGGGGGCTCAGCACACAGCCCTGTGGGGAGCCTGAGAGGTGCGGGCCAAGTCTCACATTCTGGGGTCGGTCCGTTAGGAAGTCCCTTATTCAGGCGTTTGTGAGAGGGGGGAGGCCAAGAGTGTCCAGTTTATTGCAGAGTCTGTCCGGGATTATTGTATTGAAGGCAGAGCTATAGTCCACAGAGAGCATCCGGACGTAGCAGTGCAATGTCAACACCGTGTATGGTGGGGATGGTGTTCTGCTGACCTCGACTGCGGATGTTGTGGATCGGCGGAGGGAATACTTCGAAGACCTCCTCAATCCTACCAGCACATCTTCCTATGAGGAAGCAGTGCCTGGGGAATCTGTGATGGGCTCTCCCAATTTCTGGGGCTGAGGTTGCCGAGGTAGTTATAGGATGAGATCCGCCCGGAGTTCCTTAAGGCTCTGGATGTTGTGGGGCTGTCTTGGTTGACAAGACTCTGTACCTCTGGATTGGCAGACCGGGGTGGTGGTTCCTCTCTTTAAGAAGGGGAACCGGAGGGTGTGTTCCAACTATCGTGGGATCACACTCCTCAGCCTTCCCAGTAAGGTCTATTCAGGTGTACTGGAGAGGAGGCTACGCCGGATAGTCGAACCTCGGATTCAGGAGGAACAGTGTGGTTTTCGTCCTGGTCGTGGAACTGTGGACCAGCTCTATACTCTCGGCAGGGTCCTTGAGGGTGCATGGGAGTTTGCCCAACCAGTCTACATGTGCTTTGGGGACTTGGAGAAGGCATTCGACCGTGTACCCCGGGAAGTCTTGTGGGGAGTGCTCAGAGAGTATGGGGTAACGGACTGTCTTATTGTGGCGGTCCGCTCCCTGTACGATCAGTGTCAGAGCTTGGTCCGCATTGCCGGCAGTAAGTCGGACACGTTTCCAGTGAGGGTTGGACTCCGCCAAGGCTGCCCTTTGTCACCGATTCTGTTCATAACTTTTATGGACAGAATTTCTAGGTGCAGTCAGGGCGTTGAGGGTATCTGGTTTGGTGGCTGCAGGATTAGGTCTCTGCTATTTGCAGATGATGTGGTCCTGATGGCTTCATCTGGCCAAGATCTTCAGCTCTCACTGGATCGGTTCGCAGCCGAGTGTGAAGCGACTGGGATGGGAATCAGCACCTCCAAGTCCAAGTCCATGGTTCTCGCCCGTAAAAGGGTGGAGTGCCATCTCCGGGTTGGGGAGGAGACCCTGCCCCAAGTGGAGGAGATCAAGTACCTCGGAGTCTTGTTCACGAGTGAGGGAAGAGTGGATCGTGAGATCGACAGGCGGATCGGTGCGGCGTCTTCAGTAATGCGGACGCTGTATCGATCCGTTGTGGTGAAGAAGGAGCTGAGCCGGAAGGCAAAGCTCTTAATTTACCGGTCGATCTATGTTCCCATCCTCACCTATGGTCATGAGCTTTGGGTCATGACCGAAAGAACAAGATCACGGGTACAAGCAGCCGAAATGAGTTTCCTCTCCCTTAGAGATAGGGTGAGAAGCTCTGTCATCCGGGTTGGCATTTTTTTCTTTAACTTGAGTTGATTTATGTTGGAAAACCTTGTTACATTGTTTAGTGCATCCAGCGGGGCATCACAACAAATATAGGCATAATATTGTGTTAATTCTACGACTGTATATATCGGTATCGGTTGATATCGGAATCTGTAATTAAGAGTTGGACAATATTGAATATCGGATATCGGCAAAAAAGCCATTATCGGACATCTCTACTTTTAATGCTAAACTATTTGTGAATATGCTGAAGTACTCACATCATGAAGTGAAACCCTTTTTGTTTTTGCACACCACTGTACGCATGAAGGGCCTAACAAACATACACAGAAATGGTATGTGTACCGTATTTTCCGCACCATTAGCCGCACCTAAAAACCACAAATTTACTCAAAAGCTGACAGTGCGGCTTTTAACCCGGTGCGCTTTATATATGGATAAATATTAAGATTCATTTTCATAAAGTTTAGGTCTCGCAACTTCGGTAAACAGCCGCCATCTTTTTTCCCGGTAGAACAGGAAGCGCTTCTTCTTCTACGCAAGCAACCGCCAAGGTAAGCACCCGCCCCCATAGAACAGGAAGCGCTTCTTCTTCTACTGTAAGCAACCACCCGCCCCCGGAAGAAGAAGAAGCGCGCCGATATTGCGTTTAATTTCCTTTGTGTGTTTACATCTGTAAAGACCAGACCACAAAATGGCTCCTACTAAGCGACACGCGTATAACGCAGAATTTAAACTTAAGGCAATAAGTCATGCCGAAGAACACGGAAATAGAGCAGCAGCAAGAGAATATAACATAAATGAATCAATGGTGCGGAGGTGGAGGAAGCAAGAAGATGACCTGCGCCAGGTAAAGAAGACAAAACAGAGTTTCCGAGGGAACAAAGCAAGATGGCAACTGTTGGAGGACAAACTGGAACAGTGGGTTGTTGAGCAGAGAGCAGCAAGCAGAAGTGTCAGCACCATCACTATTCCAATGAAGGCAACAACGCTAGCAAGCGAACTTCACCTGGATGATTTTAAAGGTGGTGCTTCTTGGTGTTTCCGGTTCATGAAAAGACGCTTATAGACTACGGTGTCGTCACGGACTACAAAGGCGGACTCGCACAATTTTTCAGGATTTATAGAGATCCCAAATACAGATCAGCAGGTACCAGAAGGTAAGAAAAGTTGTGTTTGCATAATATTGCGAAACAAAGTGCCAGATAATATGTCTTACCTTATACACACACTTTTCAATTCGGACACCGAAGACGAAGAATTCGAAGGATTTACGAATGAAGAATAACTTCAGAAAGTGAGCGCTATGTTTATTTTGTGTGTTGTGACATTAACGTTCGAGCAACATTATGTTGCTATTGCTCTGCACTATTTTGAATTTTACTATGTTTGTGATTGCACATTTGCGTACATTTTGGGACAGAGTTGTTAGAACGCTGGTTTTTAATATATTATTCAAGTTTGACTGACCTATCTGACTGTTTTTTTGACATTCCCTTTAGCGCAGCGTAGGCGCGGCTTATAGTCCGGGGCGGCTTATAGGTGGACAAAGTTTTGAAATATGCCATTCATTGAAGGTGCGGCTAATAACCCGGGGCGGCTTATAGTGCGGAAAATACGGAATTGCTGAAACAAGATCATTTGGTGTTGGTGAAATTCCCAATATCTAAGGGGGGGGGGGATGAAGTATAACTTTTACTTTTTGTCAAAGTTAAATCCTAAAAATCCTTCACCCGCTCTCGTTGTCGGAAGGGATTTTTTTTTTTGCAAAACCGAGACGACGCATTTCAACCTGCACGAGATGAAGAAATCTGACGCAAGGGGCGGCCCCCTGGAGCAACGTCTCGCCAGTGTTGCATCTCCCACAAGTCTCACACACACACATATAGTTAGGACGTGCACGTGCATATTATCAGATGAGTTGTGATTCAAGGCGGTCGGCCATATTTGGTTTCAGCTCGTGATGCAACTCTCCTTCAGAACTTTTTAGGAGAGATTTTGATTGATATCGTTTTCAAGGTGACCACTCTCTGAATAAATGCACTTTTCTCTGCAAAGGATACACATCAAGCATTAAGAACCGACTCCCCTGGGTCAGATCGCCCAACAGATGTGTGCCTAAAGCCACAATAAGAACGACTGAACCTTATCCTCTTGTTGCCACACACATGACATCCGAACATGCTAATCCCGACATGCAATCTGCACGTGGATGTCTTTTGTCCTTGCTGAATTTGTTTTTGTGCGTTGCGGCGACCAGCGTGTTGACCTCATCAGCCTTGACTTGGTGAAGACCAGGAAGTAGCAGATTTATGGTTTTAGATCAATGTCCGCTTTAATCCGTTTCGAGATTTCAAAGCGGGGGCGATCCGGTTACACCAGCCACGGACGGAACTAATATTCAAATACAGAAATGCAACGTGTAAAGAAATGTGATGATCGAATGTACGAATTATTTGAGAGATGTGAAAATGGTAAAAACGTCTCCATTTTTGTCATCCGTGTTTCTGAACGTGAAAAACGGATTGCAAGGACGTCCTAATTGAGCTTGAACATTTTGACGCTTAGGTGGCTTTTATCATTCGAGAATGGTGGAAGAAATACCGTATTTTCCGCACTATAAGGCGCACCGGATTATAAGGCGCACCTTCAATGAATGGCCTATTTTAAAGCTTTGTTCATATATAAGGCGCACCGCATTATAAGGCGCATAGAATAGACGCTACAGTAGAGGCTGGGGTTACGTTATGCATCCATTAGATGGAGCTGCGCTAAAGGGAATGTCAACAAAACAGTCAAATTGTATTAATAGATTACAAACCAGCGTTCTGACAACTCCGTTCACTCCCAAAATTAATAAACAGCTGTTTTATTATTTTCCCCGAGGTAAAGTCAGTGATGTGGTGTTTTGTTTATCTTTTAACAACAGCAAGGTATAACATGTAGTGCAACATTTATATCACATACACTGCAAAAAGTGAAATCTAAGTAAGATTAAATATCTCAAATAAGGGTGATATTTGCTTATTTTCTGTCTGATAAGATAATTCTTCTCACTAAGCAGATTTTATGTTAGTGTTTTACTTGTTTTAAGGGTTTTGGTCCTAAATTATCCCAGTAAGATATTAGATGGATATAGATAGATAGTACTTTATTGATTCCTTCAAGAGAGTTCCCTCAGTAAAATAAAAATTGCAGCTTGTTGCTGAGATTTGATGACCTATATTGAGTAAAACATGCTTGAAACTAGAATATCAACTGATGCAAAACTGTGTCATCAACACTCACAAGTATAAAACTACTTTTTTAAAGTACCGTAATAATTTTTACTTCAAGCATGAAAAAAAAATCATTATGTCAAGATAATGGCACTAGCATTTACTTAATTTAAGAATATTTTTCAACATATTGAGCAAAAAGGTCTCTTTTTTTTTTCTTTTTTTTTCAACAAAAAGTGCACTTGTTATTAGTGAGAATATACTTATTTTAAGGTATTTTTGGGTTCATTGAGGTTAGCTAATTTGACTTGTTTTGGAAAGTCTTGACAAGCCCAATTTTCTTGTTCTATTGGCAGATAATTTAGCTTAGTTCAAATAAAATACCACTAATTTTTTTTATTTTTTTTCTTGTTTTTGAACACTGACTTTTTGCAGTGTATAAGGCGCACCGGATTATAAGGCGCACTGTCAGCTTTTGAGAAAATTGGAGGTTTTTAGGTGCGCCTTATAGTGCGGAAAATACGGTATGTCTGAAAAATCAAACTACCGTATTTTCAGGACTACAAGGCACACTTAAAATCCTTTTTTTCCCTCAAAACTCGACAGTGCGCCTTATAACCCGGTGCGCCTAATGTACGGAATAATTTTGATTTTGCTTGCCGACCTCGAAGCTATTTTATTTGGTACATGGTGAAATGATGACTGTGATCAGTAGATGGCAGTCAAACATAAGATATACCTGTAGACTGCAATATAATGGCAGTCACACACAAGAGATACGTGTAGACTGCAATATGACTCAAGTAAACAACACCAACATTTTATGTTCCATTGAAAATATAGAACATTACACACGGCGCTGACAAATCTATCAAAATGTTTCAGTACGACTTTGGTAAGCTATGAAGCCGCACCACTTGATGGTTTGTACTGTGCTTCAACATAGGAGTATTATTAAAGTTAAAGTTAAAAGTTAAAGTACCAATGATTGTCACACACACACTAGGTGTGGCGAAATTATGCTCTGCATTTGACCCATCACCCTTGATCACCCCCTGGGAGGTGAGGGGAGCAGTGGGCAGCAGCGGTAGCCGCGCCCGGGAATCATTTTTGGTGATTTAACCCCCAATTCCAACCCTTGATGCTGAGTGCCAAGCAGGGAGGTATTGGGTCCCATCTTTATAGTCTTTGGTATGACTCGGCTGGGGTTTGAACTCACAACCTACCACCTCCAAGTCCGAGTCCATGGTTCTCGCCCGGAAAAGGGTGGAGTGCCATCTCCGGGTTGGGGAGGAGACCCTGCCCCAAGTGGAGGAGTTCAAGTACCTAGGAGTCTTGTTCACGAGTGAGGGAAGAGTGGATCGTGAGATCGACAGGCGGATCGGTGCGGCGTCTTCAGTAATGCGGACGCTGTATCGATCCGTTGTGGTGAAGAAGGAGCTGAGCCGGAAGGCAAAGCTCTCAACGTATATCTACGTTCCCATCCTTACCTATGGTCATGAGCTTTGGGTTATGACCGAAAGGACAAGATCACGGGTACAGGCGGCCGAAACAAGTTTCCTCCGCCGGATGGCGGGTCTCTCCCTTAGAGATAGGGTGAGAAGCTCTGCCATCCGGGGGGAGCTCAAAGTAAAGCCGCTGCTCCTCCACATGGAGAGGAGCCAGATGAGGTGGTTCGGGCATCTGGCTTGGGAGGTGTTTAGGGCACGTCCAACCGGTAGGAGGCAACGGGGAAGACCCAGGACACGTTGGGAAGACTATGTCTCCCGGCTGGCCTGGGAACGCCTCGGGATTCCCCGGGAGGAGCTGGACGAAGTGGCTGGGGAGAGTAAAGTCTGGGCTTCCCTGCTTAGGCTGCTGCCCCCGCGACCCGACCTCGGATAAGCGGAAGAAGATGGATGGATGGATGGAACCTTAATGGGGACATCAAGCTTCAACACATCAAACATGATCAGCCTACAGTTAAATCAAAATAATGACATAAGCAATTAGTATTTAAAAAAATATTGTGAATATTTTTGAATAGTTTTAGAATAATAGTAATATTACCTTTTATTTGATTTATTTATTATTTATTTATTATTTAATATTTAATTAAAATTTTGTTTTATTTCATTAATACCTGCATTTTCTTTTCCATCCTTACCCTTTTCTTTGAAACTGAGCTACTGTGTGGAACAATTTCCCTTGTGGATCAATAAAGTTTGTCTAAGTCTAGTATTACAAAATGTCATTGTGAATTTGGAACGACGCGCTCGAATGTTCCAAACATTTTGACATTGGAATTGGTTGAGAAATATGAAATATTTCTTAAAGTGTACAAATGAGCTCATCAAGTGAAATTCTTGGATGTGCCGTGTTGACAAATAATTGAGTTTTCAGTCGGGACAAAACGGTTAAGCTGTGAGGCGTCATAAGTGGAGGACGAGTTCTCCTCTCTCGTCCCATTGTGGTGCCAGACACAAAAAAAAATAAAAAATTGTTTTCGCGATGGAAAAGACTCTCTCGTGGCGCGACAACCTTGTGGAAGCTCTGCGGGGCTGACGTGAAAGCAGCAGCGGAAGCGGTGGCGGAGACGTTACATTTGTTAACACTCCGAGCCTGAATGCATTCTTCCGCCTGTAGTTTTCTTTGTTGCGGGCCACAAAAGGCAAAGCGCCAATTCGAGACCTTTAAAGTAGGATTTGCCTTTTGTTCCCGCTACCTGAGGCATCCTTGAATGTATTTTGTGCGACAGGGCGGACATTCTGCACTCTGGTCCGTGGCAAAATTGCTTAGTCACCTGCAAAAGACTTAAAGGAAGTCCGCCAATTCCTTAAAAAAAAGTTGTTCCGCAAGAGATAAAGTAATACCAACTAAAAAAAAAAAAAAAAAAAGTTTTATATAACATTTTTACAATTTAATAAACACTTTTGTAGGATCTTGATTCTTGTGTAAAGTATCTCTTTTATTCAGACTCGCACCAAAATGTAGTGAATGAGATGAACTTCGGCGACATAAAAATGTGCGTAAATCTGTGATAATATATTTCGCTTAATTCTGCTAACAAACAGCGGTGGGAAAATGTACTTTCCGGGCCATAGGGCGCACCGGATTATAAGGCGCACTGGTCCATTCCCCCCCCCCCATTTTTCAGATATAAGGCGCACCGTGCAGGGTGCATTAAAAAAAAAGTCATATAAAACACTTCCTTGTGGTCTACATCATAGTTTTTCACCTTTTTTGAGCCAAGGCACATTTTTTTGGGTTGAAAAAATGTGGAGGCACACCACCAGCAGAAATCATTAAAAAACGAAACTCAGTTGACTGTAAAAAGTCGTTGTCACAATTGTTGGATATGACTTTAAAGCATAACTAAGCATGCATCACTATAGCTCTTGTCTCAAAGTAGGTGTACTGTCACCACCTGTCACATCACGCCCTGACTTATTTGGAGTTTTCTGCTGTTTTCCTGTGTGTAGTGTTTTACTTCTTGTCTTGCGCTCCTATTTTGATGGCTTTTTCTCTTTTTTTGGTATTTTCCTGTAGCAGTTTCATGTCTTCCTTTGAGCGATATTTCCCGCATCTACTTTGTTTTAGCAATCAATAATATTTTTGTTGTTTTTATTCTTCTTTGTGGGGACATTATTGATTGTCATGTCATGTTTGGATGTACATTGTGGACGCCGTCTTTGCTCCACAGTAAGTCTTTGCTGTCCTCCAGCATTCTGTTTTTGTTTACTTTGTAGCCAGTTCAGTTTTAGTTTTGTTCTGCATAGCCTTCTCTAAGCTTCAATGCCTTTTCTTAGGGGCACTCAGCTTTTGTTTAGTTTTGGTTTAAGCATTAGATACCTTTTTACCTTCACCCTGCCTCCCGCCGTTTCCGACATCTACCTGCTGCCACCTACTGATATGGAAGAGTATTACACGGTTACTCTGTTGAGCTCTAGACAGCACTGACCAGTCAACAACAACACATCATTTGCAGACTATAATTACTGGTTTGCAAAAAAATATTTTTAACCCAAATAGTTGAAATTAGATAATCTCCCACGGCACACCAGACTGTATCTCACGGCACACTAGTGTGCCGCGGCACAGTGGTTGAAAAACACTGGTCTACATAACATGTAATGGTGGTTCTTTGGTCGAAATGTTGCATAGATGATGTTTTACAGATCATCTTCAAGCCGCTTTCTGACAGTCGCTTCCGGATGCGCCGTTTTGTGGGCGGTCTTATTTACGTGGCTCACCTTCGGCAGCGTCTTCTCCCCGTCATCTTTGTTGTAGCGGTGTAGCGTGCAAGGACGGGAGTGGGCGAAGTGTCAAAAGTTGGCGCTAACTGTTTGAATGACATTCAGACTTTACTGTGTTAATCATTTCACACATAAGTCGCTCCTGAGTATAAGTCGCACCCCCGGCCAAACCATGAAAAAAAACTGCGACTTATAGTCCGAAAAATACGGTTGGCGTCAAGCTGGCGCACTTTTGAAAAGTGGAGCCGACTTGACTTTAGTTTGAAAATGTTTTTTTTGAGTCAATTTCCTTGTCGACATTGAAATTTGCAACATTACGTCGTGTTGGCCCTGTGATGAGGTGGCGACTTATCCAGGGTGTACTCCGCCTACCGCCCGAATGCAGCTGAGACATTTGACCGTGTCCCTCGGGAGGTCCTGTGGGGAGTGCTCAGAGAGTATGGGGTATCGGACTGTCTGATTGTGGCAGTCCGCTCCCTGTATGATCAGTGTCAGAGCTTGGTCCGCATTGCCGGCAGTAAGTCGGACACGCTTCGAGTGAGGGTTGGACTCCGCCAAGGCTGCCGTTTGTCACCGATTCTGTTCATAACTTTTATGGACAGAATTTCTAGGCGCAGTCAAGGCGTTGAGGGGATCCGGTTTGGTGGCTGCAAGATTAGGTCTCTGCTTTTTGCAGATGATGTGGTTCTGATGGCTTCATCTGGCCAGGATCTTCAGCTCTCACTGGATCGGTTTGCAGCCGAGTGTGAAGCGACTGGGATGAGAATCAGCACCTCCAAGTCCGAGTCCATGGTTCTCGCCCAGAAAAGGGTGGAGTGCCATCTCCGGGTTGGGGAGGAGACCCTGCCCCAAGTGGAGGAGTTCAAGTACCTAGGAGTCTTGTTCACGAGTGACGGAAGAGTGGATCGTGAGATCGACAGGCGGATCGGACAGCGTCTTCTCCCCGTCATCTTTGTTGTAGTGGTGTAGCGTGCAAGGACGGGAGTGGACGAAGTGTCAAAAGTTGGCGCTAACTGTTTGAATGACATTCAGACTTTACTGTGTTAATAATTTCACACATAAGTCGCTCCTGAGTATAAGTCGCACCCCCCAGCCAAACCATGAAAAAAAACTGCGACTTATAGTCCGAAAAATACGGTAGCGTCAAGCTGGCGCACTTTTGAAAAGTGGAGCCGACTTGACTTTAGTTTGAAAATGTTTTTTTTGAGTCAATTTCCTTGTCGACATTGAAATTTGCAACGTTACGTCGTGTTGGCCCTGTGATGAGGTGGCGACTTATCCAGGGTGTACTCCGCCTACCGCCCGAATGCAGCTGAGGTAGGCTCCAGCAACCCCCGCGGCCCCGAAAGAAAAATGCATGGATGGATGGACGTTGTGTTAGTTTGGCTGGGTCCGCTCTCAGTGCTGCTAGAGTGCCAAGTGCTGAAGTGCGAAGAGTTTCTGGGCGTGACGCCACGCGTAATCCATGTGCCGTAACATGGCATAGTTGGATTTTACTTGAATCGGTTACCGGTCCTACCGGGCACCCATTTGTTGACCAGCTTGGAAACTTGGGACTAGCATGCTAACGAAACTTGAAACAAATTTAATTTTGTGTACAAATATCACACTTGGATGTTATCACACAAACAAATCAAATTAGCATTTAAAAAAAATTTTTTTTACTTACTTAGCTCAGGGGTCGGCAACCCGCATGCGGCTCTTTGATCACTCTGATGCGGCTCAGCTGCATACTTGCTGACCTTCCCGATTTTTCCAGGATACTTCCGAATTTCAGTGCCTCTCCCGAAATTCTCCCAGGGCAACAATATTGAGAGCGTGCCTTTAGCGTCCGATTTTACACTATCTGCGTGCCGGCCCAGTCACATGTTGTATGTGGGCTCTACCCTACACACGTAGTGACTGCAAGACATACTTGGTCAACAGCCATACAGTTCACACTGAGGGTGGCCGTATAAAACAACTTTAACACTGTTGCTATTATGCGCCACACTGTGAACCCACACCAAACAAGAATGACAAACATATTTCTGGAGAACATCCGCGCCATAACACAACATAAACACAACAGAACAAATACCCAGAATCCCATGCAGCACTAACTCTTCCGGGCTACATTATGCACCCCGCTACCACCAAACCCCGCCCACCTCAACCAAAGCACGGAGGAGAGAGGGAGGTAGATGTGTGCAGAAGCCGCATTCAACATGTAACTGGG
Organism: Nerophis lumbriciformis; assembly: GCF_033978685.3. NCBI lineage: Eukaryota > Metazoa > Chordata > Actinopteri > Syngnathiformes > Syngnathidae > Nerophis > Nerophis lumbriciformis. Next base: position 2,164,638 of record NC_084556.2, read on the forward strand.
CTGGCACGCTGTTTATACAGCCTGTAGAGGGCGCTTAAGACAGTGCCATCACGGCACGCCCTTATTATTGTTGTTTGGGTGGAAATCAGCAGACATTCGAGAGAATAGTTGCCCTGAATTTCGGGAGTCTCCCGGAAAAATTGGGAGGGTTGGCAAGTAAGACGCTGTCAAGCGCCATTCATATAGAACTCGCGAAATAACGTCTCACGGGCCGCATGTCTGGTTTACAGAGGTGGGTAGAGTAGCCAGAAATTGTACTCAAGTTAGAGTACTGTTACTTTAGAGATTTATTACTCAAGTAAAAGTAAGGAGTAGTCACCCAAATATTTACTTGAGTAAAAGTAAAAAGTATGTTGTGAAAAAACTACTCAAGTACTGAGTAACTGATGAGTAACATACACACACATATCATATATATATATATATATATATATATATATATATATACATATATATATACATATATATATGTATATATACACACACACACACACACACACACACACACACATATATATATATATATATATATATATATATATATATATATATATATATACATATACATACACACACACATATATATATACATATATATATATATATATATACATACATTGATATATACAGTATATAATTTATATTTATTTATTTTGCCGTTTTTGTTTACATGTTAAATGTGTTTTAATGAATATACATGCATGTTTAACACATATAGATTCCTTTCTTTCATGAAGACAAGAATATAAGTTGGTGTATTACCTGATTCTGATGACTTGCATTGATTGTAATCAGACAGTAGTGATGATAAGATCCACGTTTTCAAATGGAGGAGAAAAAAAGTTCCTCCTTTCTGTCTAATACCACATGAAAGTGGTTGGTTTTTGGCATCTTATTTGTCCAGCTTCCATATTCGTTTTTATACACTTTACAAGAAATACATTGGCGGCAAACTCCGTGGCTTGCTAGCTTGTTTGCGCTGGCTTTCGGAGACTCTTATTTTGAAAGCGCAGGCGCGATGTAGCGGCACTTTTATTGTGAAGACAGGAACTGTGCAGTCAGTCTTTAGGCTTTTGACGGGATCTACGGTTGAAATAAAAAAGGGTCTTTTTTCCTTCACACTTTTGATTGATTGATTGGAACTTTTATTAGTAGATTGCACAGTACAGTACATATTCCGTACAATTGACCACTAAATGGTAACACCCCAATAAGTTTTTCAACTTGTTTAAGTCAGGTCATGTGACCGCCTGGCTCTGTTTGATTGGTCCAACGTCACCAGTGACTGCATCTGATTGGTGGAACGGAGTGAACGTCACCAGTGACTGTATTTGTTGAAACGCAGGCACTATGAAGGTCTGTCTGACAGACCAAAACAAACAAAGCGTGCATTAACAGATCGATAAAAATTAGTAGCGAGTAGCGAGCTGAATGTAGATAAAAGTAGCGGAGTAAAAGTAGCGTTTCTTCTCTATAAATATACTCAAGTAAAAGTAAAAGTATGTTGCATTAAAACTACTCTTAGAAGTACAATTTATCCCAAAAGTTACTCAAGTAGATGTAACGGAGTAAATGTAGCGCGTTACTACCCACCTCTGCTGGTTTATAAAAACTGTATGCAGTGTTTGTGAGGAACTCGCATGGCTGCCGTTTGTGTGACCCCAAGATGCAAGAACCAGGATGAGGATGAGCAGGTAAGATGATTTTAATAATAAAACAACAGAGAAATGTAGCAGTCTTGCATACAACAGTTCCAAACATAGTCTATCGTCGAGCACTGAGGAGTGCTCGAGTGAAAACATAAATAGGCATCTGCTGATTGGCAGCAGGTGTGGACCGGCTGCCAATCACCGGCAGGTGAGGCGAAAACAGTGCTCAGCGGAACCAACAGGAAATATAACAAAATAAGAGCACTGACAGGAAGTAAATACAAAAACATGGAAACAAACCGAAATGAAGTGACAGATCGTCACAGGACCCCCCCCTCAAGGAACAGATTCCAGATGTTCCCTGGAAACAAGAACGGAAATAAGTCCAAAAATTACGGGAGGGAGGAGGGAGGACATGGCGGAGGGTCGCCAGGTCAAGTGTCCCCGCAGCCAGCGAGGGAAAGTCAGGTGGCGGCGACGCGTTGACCGTCGCTGGAACTGGCGAGGCGGGCGACCACGGAACGGCCACATTAGTGGCCGACAAGGAGGCGGAAGCGCGTGGTACCTGAGCACCAACAGATGCGAAGGTCCACACGCAGGTTCTGCAGATCGCTGCCGACAGCGCGGATGAAGTCCATAACACCGCCACATATTTGGCGGATGAGGAGGTCGCGCAGCCGGTGACGATGATGATGACCATGAAGATGGCGGCGCCCTGCGAAAGCCCGCCAGAGACGATGTGGTTGTGGGTGGATCTGCTGCCGACCAGGAAGATGGCGGTGTCATGCAGAGTCCCACCGGTGACGCGGAAGATGTCCGCGCAGTGCGAAGGCGCGCCAGAGAAGATGAAGGTGGCGGCGCCGTGGAAAGAGACGATGATGTCTCCGTGGGAGGAGACGATGGCGGGGATGACAGCGGCGTGTGCTTGGCTGCACTGCTGCTGGTAGTAGCCCCCCCTCCACTAGGCGGATGCCAGACGCCGTCCACCACTGGGAGAAGGAGTTGTAGGTTTTTTATGTCCCCCGGTGCGAAAACCAGGGATGGGCGGAAAGGGGCCAGGAGGAGGGAAAACGACACGTCCCTCGCCGAGTCCCAGCAGGAGGCCAGGAAGGACATCACGGTGGGCTCCACTGGAGCCTTCGCCGGACTGGCAGGATGAGCGGGTGCTGGAAGGGATAGCAGCCGTGGTGAAGCTGCTGGAAGCTGCCTTGGAGCAGGAACAGGTGCTGGGCACTCAGCCGGTGTTGGTCGTTGTGGCGCCGCGACCGGCGTAAGACGCGGGGCTGCGACTGGCGTGCGACGCGGTGTGGGAACCGGTGGTCGACGCGCTGGCACAGGCGATTGCCGTGGAGCCGGGACAGGATGCACAGCAGGCGACGGGGAAGATGGCGGCAGTGGCCGCGCCGGTCGGAGATCCGGAACTGGCGGCCGAGCCGGGAAGAGCGAAGGCGGCGGTGGCCTAGCCGGTCGGAGAGCCGGAACCGGCGGCCGAGCCGGGAGGAGCGAAGGGGGCGGTGGCCTCGCCGGTCGTAGAGCCGGAACCGGCGGTCGAGGCGGAGAGGGAAGGTCCGAGCCTGCTGTGGGCTGGGACCGCACAAACCTGGCTTTTAAGTCATCCAAAAATTGTGCGGTCCAGAAGGTCGGCTGTGCATCGCCGACAGGGGTTCTCGCGAGGACACAATCTTCTGGCTCGACGATACTGTGAGGAACTCGCATGGCTGCCGTTTGTGTGACCCCAAGATGCAAGAACCAGGATGAGGATGAGCAGGTAAGATGATTTTAATAATAAAACAACAGAGAAATGTAGCAGTCTTGCATACAACAGTTCCAAACATAGTCTATCGTCGAGCACTGAGGAGTGCTCGAGTGAAAACATAAATAGGCGTCTGCTGATTGGCAGCCGGTGTGGACCGGCTGCCAATCACCGGCAGGTGAGGCGAAAACAGTGCTCAGCGGAACCAACAGGAAATATAACAAAATAAGAGCACTGACAGGAAGTATATACAAAAACATGGAAACAAACCGAAATGAAGTGACAGATCGTCACAGTGTTATTTCATTTTAAATTTCAAAAGAGTTTTGTGGCTCCCATTGTTTTCTTTCATTTGTGAAACTGGTCAAAACGGCTCTTTGACTGGTAAAGGTTGCCGACCCCTGGCTTAGCTTCTTTCCAAAGTGTCTTCAAAGTAAATTACAGTTTACAACACCAGGGGGAGCCCGAGAGCCAAGATCTGCGCTCTTCCGCACTTTTGTGTCGCGCAACACGGTTGTGTAGCGTAAATGAAAACCCAGAATCCTCTTGGTGGAGCAAACGGATCAGAATGTTATCACATTTCTTTCAAATAATCGAAACAAACAACAACAAAAAATGTTTTATCTCGCAACCTCTGCGGAGTTCGATGAATGCTAATTAAACCAGCTGGTGGCGACTTTATTGGAGGGACCAGGACGGCGCCAGGAGGCGGGAGTGGGTCCAATAGATTATTATTATTATTATTATGAAAAGAAGACTCATTTCTTCGCTTCCCAATACCGCCAGGGAACAATCAAGGTGGCGTTTATTAGAAGCCATGCTGGCCAAGACTGAATGCAACGATAAGAAGAGCTGTTTTTGTTTTTTTGATGAATACTTTCCTCGTAATCAATTCCTTTTTGTAGGAGTATAAAAGGCGCGTTTGGACAAAGGAAGGTGCGTGCAAACAGCAACTTCCTGCGTGCGGTATTTTTTGATCCTATTCAGCATGTGGTGCAATGCGCTCGGGCCTCCCAATGAGGAAGTGATGGAGGAAGAAGAGCGTTTTCTTTTCTTCTGAGATGTCACTGGGGTGCATCTTCGCAAGAAACCGCACACAAAACATTTTTTTTTTTTTTTATGAGGAGCAACAATATGTTTGAAATCAGCACAACTTGACATAAAAAGTACGGTTCACTAGAAAATTGTTGCTTTGTACTCTCTGTCCAATTATAATGTGCACTTTTTTTCCCTTTAAACTAATCCCCTTCGCTGAGAAATTCTACACTTTTGTTGTTGTTTTTTTAGGTCAGGCTTTTCCCAAACTTTTTCAGCTCTGGACGGACTCAATTAGAAATGTGCTTCTTCCCCGGGACCAAAACAAACAAGCCCAAAATATATCATGCATACAAACACAAACACATGCATACACATAATTATTAAAGAACACCAAATAAAGGGTTTTATCGCCACAAACACGACAGTTGTTGAAACAAACACGCTTGTTTAACTACTTTTTTTTGGTACAATGCGACCCCAGCTCGTTGTAAGGAAGCAAAATAAATTCACAGTCAGCCTGTAGTTGCAACTTGATGCTCCTGTTTGTGTAGTGTATTTTCGCACTATAAGGCGCACCGGATTATTAGCCGCACCTTCAATGAATGGCATATTTCAAAACTTTGTCCACCTATAAGCCGCCCCGGACTATAAGCCGCGCCTACGCTGCGCTAAAGGGAATGTCAAAAAAACAGTCAGATAGGTCAGTCAAACTTTAATAATATATTAAAAACCAGCGTTCTAACAACTCTGTCCCAAAATGTACGCAAATGTGCAATCACAAACATAGTAAAATTCAAAATAGTGCAGAGCAATAGCAACATAATGTTGCTCGAACGTTAATGTCACAACACACAAAATAAACATAGCGCTCACCTTCTGAAGTTATTCTTCATTCGTAAATCCTTCGAATTCTTCGTCTTCGGTGTCCGAATTGAAAAGTTGGGCAAATGTGGGATCCAAAATGGCCGGTTCCGTCTCGTCGAAGTCATCGGAGTCAGTGTCGCTGTTGTCCAGCAGTTCTGTGAATCCTGCCTTCCGGAAAGCTCGGACCACAGTTGTGACCGAAATATCTGCCCAGGCATTTACGATCCACTGGCAAATGTTGGCGTATGTCGTCCGGCGCTGTCTCCCTGTCTTAGTGAAGGTGTGTTCGCCTTCGGTCATCCATTGTTCCCACGCCGTTCGCAGTCGTGATTTGAATGCCCTGTTGACACCAATATCCAGCGGTTGGAGTTCTTTGGTTAATCCACCCGGAATGACGGCGAGTGTTGTATTTGTGTGCTTCACTTGTTTTTTGACACCATCTGTGATGTGGGCGCGCATGGAGTCGTATATCAACATGGACGGAGCTGTGTGAAAAAAGCCACCCGGCCTCTTCGCGTAAACTTCCCTTAACCACTCGCTCATCTTTTCTTCATCCATCCATCCCTTCGAGTTAGCTTTTATGATGACGCCGGCTGGAAAGGTCTCTTTTGGCAAGGTCTTCCTTTTGAATATCACCATGGGTGGAAGTTTCAGGCCATTAGCATGGCAAGCTAGAACCACAGTGAAGGACGACTTCTCATTCCCTGTGGTGCGAATATTCACCGTACGTGCTCCCGTTGTATCCACAGTGCGGTTCACAGGAATATCAGTTGCTGTGAAATAGTAATCCGTGTGAGGATGGAGAGATTGCGTCTTTTCATGAACCGGATCCTTGTCGCTTAGTAGGAGCCATTTTGTGGTCTTTACAGATGTAAACAGGAAATGAAACGTACGGTGATATCCGCGCGCTTTTTCTTCTTCTACGCGGGCGGGTGGTTGCTTACAGTAGAAGAAGAAGCGCTTCCTGTTCTATGGGGGCGGGTGCTTACCTTGGCGGTTGCTTGCGTAGAAGAAGAAGCGCTTCCTGTTCTACCGGGAAAAAAGATGGCGGCTGTTTACCGTAGTTACGAGACCGAAACTTTATGAAAATGAATCTTAATATTTATCCATATATAAAGCGCACCGGGTTAAAAGCCGCACTGTCAGCTTTTGAGTAAATTTGTGGTTTTTAGGTGCGGCTAATGGTGCGGAAAATACGGTAGTTGGTTTATCCCTGTTGTAGTTGTGCCTCTCCAAGCTATTGTAGGACAGTTGAGCCGTGGTGATATGAACGACATCTTCTTGCAGGTCTTGGTCCTGTGAAGTGAATTAGACTTAGACTTAGACTTAGACACACTTTAATGATCCACAAGGGAAATTGTTCAACACAGTAGCTCAGTTACAATGATGGAAAGTGTAAGGATGGAAAGGACAATGCAGGTATAAATAGACTAATATAGCGATAAAAAAATCTAACATATATACAAGTATATACATGATATGTGTACAGAATAATATATATACAGATATATTTATATAGCGCTTTTTCTCTAGTGACTCAATGCGCTTTACATTGTGAAACCCAATATCTAAGTTACATTTTCAAACAGGTGGGTAAAGTGTCTTGCCCAAGGTATAGGATGGCGGAAGCGGGGATCGAACCTGCAACCCTGAAGTTGCTAGCACGGCCGCCCTACCTTCACAGATGTTAGATGTCCTACATAGGGTGGCTGTCCGTTTAGCAAAGGACTTTTTCAGACGACAACGCGACCTCCAACTCGTTGTGATTACGTACAGATGTCCAACGTTCTCCAAGAAGCAAAATAAATTCACAGTCAGCCTGTAGTTGCAACTTGATGCTCTTGTTTGTGTAGTGTAGTTGGTATATCCCTGTTGTAGTTTTGCCTCTCCATCTTCTTGCAGGACTTGGTCATGTGAAGTGAATTATATTTATATAGCGCTTTTTCTCAAGTGACTCACAGCGCTTTACACTGTGAAACCCAATACCTAAGTTACATTTTCAAACCAGTGTGGGTGGCACTGGGGGCAGGTGGGTAAAGTGTCTTGCCCACGGACTAGGATGGCGGAAGCGGAGATCGAACCTGCAACCCTGAAGTTGCTGGCACGGCCGCTCTACCAACCGAGCTACATCGCCATCGTCTTCACAGATGTTAGATGTCCTACAGATGTCCAACGTTCTCCAGGAAGCAAAATAAATTCACAGTCAGCCTGTAGTTGCAACTTGATGCTCTTGTTTGTGTAGTGTAGTTGGTTTATCCCTGTTGTAGTTGTGCCTCTCCAAGCTATTGTAGGACAGTTCAGCTGTGGTGATATGAACGACATCTTCTTGCAGGACTTGGTCCTGTGAAGTGAATTAGACTTAGACTTAGACACACTTTAATGATCCACAAGGGAAATTGTTCAACACAGTAGCTCAGTTACAATGATTGTTGTTGTAAAAAGAACCTAATTTAAAAAAAAAAAAAATGCTAAGACTATAAGATGTCATTTCATACTTCTAGTTTTTGAACAAACAAATGTGAAAAAATTATCCCTGTCATTTGTTTTCATTGGTAAAAAAAAAAATTGTAAATCGAATTTTTGGTGAAAAAAAAATCTGATTTTTTACTTTGAGGACCGTATTTTTCGGACTATAAGTCGCAGTTTTTTCCATAGTTTAGCCGGGGGTGCGACTTATACTCGGGAGCGCCTTATGTGTGAAATTATTAACACATTACTGTAAAATATCAAATAATATTCCATCCATCCATCCATCGTGAGATCGACAGGCGGATCGGTGCGGCGTCTTCAGTAATGCGGACGCTGTATCGATCCGTTGTGGTGAAGAAGGAGCTGAGCCGGAAGGCAAAGCTCTCAATTTACCGGTCGATCTACGTTCCCATCCTCACCTATGGTCATGAGCTTTGGGTTATGACCGAAAGGACAAGATCACGGGTACAAGCGGCCCAAATTAGTTTCCTCCGCCTTAGAGATAGGGTGAGAAGCTCTGCCATCCGGGGGGAGCTCAAAGTAAAGCCGCTGCTCCTCCACATCGAGAGGAGCCAGATGAGGTGGTTCGGGCATCTGGTCAGGATGCCACCCGAACGCCTCCCTAGGGAGGTGTTTAGGGCACGTCCGACCGGTAGGAGGCCGCGGGGAAGACCCAGGACACGTTGGGAAGACTATGTCTCCCGGCTGGCCTGGGAACGCCTCGGGGTCCCACAGGAAGAGCTGGACGAAGTGGCTGGGGAGAGGGAAGTCTGGGCTTCCCTGCTTAGGCTGCTGCCCCCGCGACCCGACCTCGGATAAGCGGAAGAAGATGGATGGATGGATGGAATTTTTGGTGAAAAAAAAATCAGATTTTTCACTTTGAGTACCGTATTTTTTTTTCATAGTTTGGCCGGGGGTGCGACTTATACTCAGGAACGACTTATGTGTGAAATTATTAACACATTACCGTAAAATACCAAATAATATTATTTATCTCATTCACGTAAGAGACTAGACGTATAAGATTTCATGGGATTTAGCGATTAGGAGTGACAGATTGTTTGGTAAACGTATAGCATGTTCTATATGTTATAGTTATTTGAATGACTCTTACCATAATATGTTACGTTAACATACCAGTTGGTTATTTATGCCTCATATAACGTACACTTATTCAGCCTGTTGTTCACTATTCTTTATTTATTTTAAATTGCCTTTCAAATGTCTATTCATGGTGTTGGTTTTATCAAATAAATTTCCCCCAAAAATGCGACTTATACTCCAGTGCGACTTATATATGTTTTTTTACCTTCTTTATTATGCATTTTCAGCCGGTACGACTTATACTCCGGAGCGACTTATACTCCGAAAAATACGGTACTAGTTTTTGAACAAACAAATGTGAAACAATTATCCCTGTCATTTGTTATCATTGGTAAAAAAAAAAATTGTGAATCGAATGTTTGGTGAAAAAAATCTGATTTTTTTTACTTTGAGTACCGTATTTTCCGCACCATAAGGCGCCCTGGGTTAAAAGCCGCGCCTTCAATGAACGGCATATTTCAAAACTTTGTCCACCTATAAGCCGCCCGGTGTTGTAAGCCGCATCTAACTGCGCTAAAGGAATGTCAAAAAAACAGTCAGATAGGTCAGTCAAACTTTAATAATATATTAAAAACCAGCGTTCTAACAACTCTGTTCACTCCCAAAATGTACGCAAATGTGCAATCACAAACATACGTATATCAACATGGACAGAGCTGCGTGAAAAAAGCCACCCGGCCTCTTCGCGTAAACTTAAACTTACCTTAACCACTCGCTCATCTTTTCTTCATCCATCCCTTCGAGTTAGCTTTTATGATGACGCCGGCTGGAAAGGTCTCTTTTGGCAAGGTCTTCCTTTTGAATATCACCATGGGTGGAAGTTTCATTAGCATGGCAAGCTAGAACCACAGTGAAGGATGACTTCTCATTCCCTGTGGTGCGAATATTCACCGTACGTGCTCCCGTTGTATCCACAGTGCGGTTCACAGGAATATCAGTTGCTGTGAAATAGTAATCCGTGTGCGGATGGAGAGATTGCGTCTTTTCATGAACCGGATCCTTGTCGCTTTGTAGGAGCCATTTTGTGGTCTTTACAGATGTAAACACACAAAGGAAATGAAACGTACGGTGATATCCGCGCGCTTTTTCTTCTTCTACGCGGGCGGGTGGTTGCTTACAGTAGAAGAAGAAGCGCTTCCTGTTCTATGGGGGCGGGTGCTTACCTTGGCGGTTGCTTGCGTAGAAGAAGAAGCGCTTCCTGTTCTACCGGGAAAAAAGATGGCGGCTGTTTACCGAAGTTGCGAGACCGAAACTTTATGAAAATGAATCTTAATATTTATCCATATATAAAGCGCACCGGGTCAGCTTTTGAGTAAATTTGTGGTTTTTAGGTGCGGCTAATAGTGCGGAAAATACGGTATGTTTATTTCAGATCCACACAGAATTCTAATTATTTATAGATGATAACGACACACTTTTCGTTTTTTTTTACCTTAACTTAGTGTCAGTTGTACAGCAGACATACGTTAATTGCCAAAAGCATGCAGCTCAACACACGCTACAAAGTTCGGATAAGTCCGATGTTTGACACAAACGGTCGATTTTGGCCAACCTGCAGCTTGCCTCTGCTTGTCATCTCCTCGCTGTAGATAAGCCATCAGCGGAACTTGTGTGTTTAAACTTTTAAGGTTGAGCTCCACCTTCACACACACACACACACACACACACACACACACACACACACAATCAACGGCGTCGTCTTTCACAACCGGACTGACATGTTTTGGAATGGACGCTTCGGCCATTGTTCCGGCGGTCCAGCCTTGTGCGTGGCTTCCCTGTGGGACAAAGGTCATGGACGATGACAGCATAAAGCTCGGCCATTAGCGCCTGATGAATGACCCGGCCTACCGGTCAAGCCTTGACCTCCCTCGCTCCTCCCCCCCCCCCCCCCCCCCCCCTTTTTTCTTAGTTTTGGGTAATGCACTCTTTAAGTTGCAAGGTGAAGATTCCAGTTGGTCCAGCTTTACTGTATCTATTTGCCCACTGGCTGCTTGGACACACACACACACACACACACACACACACACACACACACACACACATGCACACACAAAAGTGCACACACAGGATACTCTCAGTTCCTTATCTATGCTGCTTTTAGGACAGCTGTTGAGTGCAAGAAGCTGACCTCTGACCCAACCTCCCCCCCAGTACCACCAGGCCCCCCTCCCTCTCCCCTTCCCATTGCCAGTACAACCAGCAGGACAACCCCCACCCCTCAATAAATTCCTTTCTGCTGCGTCTCTTTGCACTAAAACTTAAATTCCGTCACTAAAACTACACCATCTTTTCTTTTTCTTTTTTTTTGGACTTGAAAAATAAAAGTCAGCCATTGCTTGCAATACCCCTCCCCCCCCCCATCCTATTATTACCTCTGCAACTGTCTGAGAGCATGTGAGGGCAGGGTGGGGGTCTTTTGAGGTCAGTCCTGCATGGAACTCACTTTTCATCCTTGCAATGTTTCTTCTTTTTTCTTTTTTTTTTCAACCTCGATGGTGTTCAAACCATTTGTTCTTGTACATGGTGGGGGCAGGGGATATAAGGTTAGGGTTACCGCCCCCAGGCGGGGTCACTGGTAGCATCTGTAAAGAACAAACTTCCACACGGTTACTACTGCACCCAGCCGCAAAAGTGAAAACAGGGCCAGTCTACACTTGTTACTCATGAAAGGTCGTAAACGATCAACATTTGTGCACTTTTTAAACTGTTGTAAATACATACGTGTGAGTGGAACTGAAATGCTTGAATGTCCAGGATGAGTGGAATGTGTGGATGTTGGAACGGTTCGAATCGGTTGAGAAATGTGCGATATGGAGAGGTTTTTATAATGCCCATTCATTTTCCATGGGGGGAAATTCCTGGTAATTCCGGGTAATCAGTGAATTTTCAGAACCGGGAAACTGGCTTGAATGTCCAGGGCGGTGGAGTTTGTGAATGTTGGAACGGTTCCGATCGAATGAGAAATGTGGGGAATGCGGTAGATTGTGTAATGCCCATTCATTGTCAATAGGGAGAAAATTCCAGGAAAACCGGGAATTTGGGGAAAGGGAAAACATGTTTTGCGTTCGATATGTTGTAAAGAATAGTGTGGGTGGAGGGTTTGAAGGAATTAGAATTTATAGAATTGTATAGCTATGAATATATCCAATCATTTGAATGGGAATTTCCTGGAAATTTGCGAATTTCGAGAAAACCGGGAATTTTTAAAAACATTGATACTAGCACAATGGTCCTAGATGATATGAATTTTTGGAATCGGTTGAAAAATGTTGACGTAGTAACAGTTTGAATTGACAATGGGTAATTCGGAATTCCTAGAATTTCGCGAAAACCGGGAATTTGTACGGAAAAAAAAAATAGCATTTGTTGTCCAAACTAAGAGGAATGTTTTGAAGGTGGAATGGTCAAAAACGGTTGAAAAATGTGGACTGTGAAAACTTTCCAGGAAGAGGTGAAAATAGGGCTTTGGAAAACATGGAATTCCTGGAATTTGTTTGATTTTTTTCAAGGTGAGTGGAGTGTGTGGATGGTGGAATGGTTCGAATCGGTTTAGAAATGTGGGCTATGGTGAGGTTTGTATAATGCCCATTTCTTTTTCATGGGGGGAAATTCCTGGTAATTCCAGGTAATCAGTGCATTTTCTGAAACCGGGAAACATGCTGGCTTGAATGTCCAGGGCGGCGGCGGAGTTTGTGAATGGTGGAACAATTCCGATCGAATGAAAAATGTGGGATATGCAGTAGATTGTATAATGCCCATTCATTGTCAGTAGGGAGAAAATTCCAGGAAAACCGGGAATTTGGGGAAAGGGAAAACATGTTTTGCGTTCGATATATTGTAAAGAGTAGTGCGGGTGGAGGGTTTAAAGGATGGAATCAGGTTTGAAAATGTCGCCAACATTTTTAGAATTTATGGAATTGTATAGCTATGAATATATCCAATCATTTGAATGGGAATTTCCTGGAAATTTGCGAATTTCGAGAAAACCAGGAATTTTTAAAAACATTGATACTAGCACAATGGTCCTAGATGATATGAATGGTTTGGTGTTGGAATTTTTGGAATCGGCTGAAAAATGTTGACGTAGTTACAGTTTGAATTGACAAATGGGTAATTCGGAATTCCTAGAATTTTGAGAAAACCGGGAATTTGTACGAAAAGAAAAAATAGCAATTGTTGTCCAAACTAAGAGGAATGTTTTGAAGGTGGAATGGTCAAAAACGGTTGAAAAATGTGGACTGTGAAAACTTTCCAGGAAGAGGTGAAAATAGGGCTTTGGAAAACATGGAATTCCTGGAATTTGTTTGATTTTTTTCAAGGTGAGTGGAGTGTGTGGATGGTGGAATGGTTCGAATCGGTTAAGAAATGTGGGCTATGGTGAGGTTTGTATAATGCCCATTTCTTTTTCATGGGGGGAAATTCCTGGTAATTCCAGGTAATCAGTGCATTTTCTGAAATTTGGAAACATGCTGGCTTGAATGTCCAGGTCGGCGGCGGAGTTTGTGAATGGTGGAACAATTCCGATCGAATGAGAAATGTGGGATATGCAGTAGATTGTATAATGCCCATTCATTGTCAATAGGGAGAAAATTCCAGGAAAACCGGGAATTTGGGGAAAGGGAAAACATATTTTCCGTTCGATATATTGGAAAGAGTAGTGTGGGTGGAGGGTTTAAAGGACGGAATCGGGTTTAAAAATGTCGCCAAAATGTTTAGAATTTATGGAATTGTATAGCTATGAATATATCCAATCATTTGAATGGGAATTTCCTGGAAATTTGCGAATTTCGAGAAAACCGGGAATTTTTAAAAACATTGATTCTAGCACAGTGGTCCTAGATGATATGAATGGTTTGGTGTTGGAATTTTTGGAATCGGTTGAAAAATGTTGACGTAGTTACAGTTTGAATTGACAATGGGTAATTCGGAATGCCTAGAATTTCACGAAAACCGGGAATTTGTACGAAAAAAAAAAAAGCATTTGTTGTCCAAACTAAGAGGAATGTTTTGAAGGTGGAATGGTCAAAAACGGTTGACAAATGTGGACTGTGAAATCTTTCCAGGAAGAGGTGAAAATAGGGCTTTGGAAAACATGGAATTCCTGGAATTTGTTTTATTTTTTTCAAGGTGAGTGGAGTGTGTGGATGGTGGAATGGTTCGAATCGGTTTAGAAATGTGGGCTATGGTGAGGTTTGTATAATGCCCATTTCTTTTTCATGGGGGGAAATTCCTGGTAATTCCAGGTAATCAGTGCATTTTCTGAAATTTGGAAACATGCTGGCTTGAATGTCCAGGTCGGCGGCGGAGTTTGTGAATGGTGGAACAATTCCGATCGAATGAGAAATGTGGGATATGCAGTAGATTGTATAATGCCCATTCATTGTCAATAGGGAGAAAATTCCAGGAAAACCGGGAATTTGGGGAAAGGGAAAACATGTTTTGCGTTCGATATGTTGTAAAGAATAGTGTGGGTGGAGGGTTTGAAGGAATTAGAATTTATGGAATTGTATAGCTATGAATATATCCAATCATTTGAATGGGAATTTCCTGGAAATTTGCGAATTTCGAGAAAACCGGGAATTTTTAAAAACATTGATACTAGCACAATGGTCCTAGATGATATGAATTTTTGGAATCGGTTGAAAAATGTTGACGTAGTAACAGTTTGAATTGACAATGGGTAATTCGGAATTCCTAGAATTTCGCGAAAACCGGGAATTTGTACGGAAAAAAAAAATAGCATTTGTTGTCCAAACTAAGAGGAATGTTTTGAAGGTGGAATGGTCAAAAACGGTTGAAAAATGTGGACTGTGAAAACTTTCCAGGAAGAGGTGAAAATAGGGCTTTGGAAAACATGGAATTCCTGGAATTTGTTTTATTTTTTTCAAGGTGAGTGGAGTGTGTGGATGGTGGAATGGTTTGAATCGGTTAAGAAATGTGGGCTATGGTGAGGTTTGTATAATGCCCATTCCTGGTAATTCCAGGTAATCTGCATTTTCTGAAATTTGGAAACATGCTGGCTTGAATGTCCAGGTCGGCGGCGGAGTTTGTGAATGGTGGAACAATTCCGATCAAATGAGAAATGTGGGATATGCAGTAGATTGTATAATGCCCATTCATTGTCAATAGGGAGAAAATTCCAGGAAAACCGGGAATTTGGGGAAAGGGAAAACATGTTTTGCGTTCGATATGTTGTAAAGAATAGTGTGGGTGGAGGGTTTGAAGGAATTAGAATTTATGGAATTGTATAGCTATGAATATATCCAATCATTTGAATGGGAATTTCCTGGAAATTTGCGAATTTCGAGAAAACCGGGAATTTTTAAAAACATTGATACTAGCACAATGGTCCTAGATGATATGAATTTTTGGAATCGGTTGAAAAATGTTGACGTAGTAACAGTTTGAATTGACAATGGGTAATTCGGAATTCCTAGAATTTCGCGAAAACCGGGAATTTGTACGGAAAAAAAAAAATAGCATTTGTTGTCCAAACTAAGAGGAATTTTTGAAGGTGGAATGGTCAAAAACGGTTGAAAAATGTGGACTGTGAAAACTTTCCAGGAAGAGGTGAAAATAGGGCTTTGGAAAACATGGAATTCCTGGAATTTGTTTTATTTTTTTCAAGGTGAGTGGAGTGTGTGGATGGTGGAATGGTTCGAATCGGTTTAGAAATGTGGGCTATGGTGAGGTTTGTATAATGCCCATTTTTTTTTCATGGGGGGAAATTCCTGGTAATTCCAGGTAATCAGTGCATTTTCTTGAAATCGGGAAACATGCTGGCTTGAATGTCCAGGGCGGCGGCGGAGTTTGTGAATGGTGGAACAATTCCGATCGAATGAGAAATGTGGGATATGCAGTAGATTGTATAATGCCCATTCATTGTCAATAGGGAGAAAATTCCAGGAAAACCGGGAATTTGGGGAAAGGGAAAACATGTTTTGCGTTCGATATATTGTAAAGAGTAGTGCGGGTGGAGGGTTTAAAGGACGGAATCAGGTTTGAAAATGTCGCCAACATTTTTAGAATTTTTGGAATTGTATAGCTATGAATATATCCAATCATTTGAATGGGAATTTCCTGGAAATTTGCGAATTTCGAGAAAACCAGGAATTTTTAAAAACATTGATACTAGCACAATGGTCCTAGATGATATGAATGGTTTGGTGTTGGAATTTTTGGAATCGGCTGAAAAATGTTGACGTAGTAACAGTTTGAATTGACAAATGGGTAATTCGGAATTCCTAGAATTTTGGGAAAACCGGGAATTTGTACGAAAAGAAAAAATAGCAATTGTTGTCCAAACTAAGAGGAATGTTTTGAAGGTGGAATGGTCAAAAACGGTTGAAAAATGTGGACTGTGAAAACTTTCCAGGAAGAGGTGAAAATAGGGCTTTGGAAAACATGGAATTCCTGGAATTTGTTTTATTTTTTTCAAGGTGAGTGGAGTGTGTGGATGGTGGAATGGTTCGAATCGGTTTAGAAATGTGGGCTATGGTGAGGTTTGTATAATGCCCATTTCTTTTTCATGGGGGGAAATTCCTGGTAATTCCAGGTAATCAGAGCATTTTCTGAAACCGGGAAACATGCTGGCTTGAATGTCCAGGTCGGCGGCGGAGTTTGTGAATGGTGGAACAATTCCGATCGAATGAGAAATGTGGGATATGCAGTAGATTGTATAATGCCCATTCATTGTCAATAGGGAGAAAATTCCAGGAAAACCGGGAATTTGGGGAAAGGGAAAACATGTTTTGCGTTCGATATATTGTAAAGAGTAGTGCGGGTGGAGGGTTTAAAGGATGGAATCAGGTTTGAAAATGTCGCCAACATTTTTAGAATTTATGGAATTGTATAGCTATGAATATATCCAATCATCTGAATGGGAATTTCCTGGAAATTTGCGAATTTCGAGAAAACCAGGAATTTTTAAAAACATTGATACTAGCACAATGGTCCTAGATGATATGAATGGTTTGGTGTTGGAATTTTTGGAATCGGCTGAAAAATGTTGACGTAGTAACAGTTTGAATTGACAAATGGGTAATTCGGAATTCCTAGAATTTTGGGAAAACCGGGAATTTGTACGAAAAGAAAAAATAGCAATTGTTGTCCAAACTAAGAGGAATGTTTTGAAGGTGGAATGGTCAAAAACGGTTGAAAAATGTGGACTGTGAAAACTTTCCAGGAAGAGGTGAAAATAGGGCTTTGGAAAACATGGAATTCCTGGAATTTGTTTTATTTTTTTCAAGGTGAGTGGAGTGTGTGGATGATGGAATGGTTCGAATCGGTTTACAAATGTGGGCTATGGTGAGGTTTGTATAATGCCCATTTCTTTTTCATGGGGGGAAATTCCTGGTAATTCCAGGTAATCAGTGCATTTTCTGAAACCGGGAAACATGCTGGCTTGAATGTCCAGGTCGGCGGCGGAGTTTGTGAATGGTGGAACAATTCCGATCGAATGAGAAATGTGGGATATGCAGTAGATTGTATAATGCCCATTCATTGTCAATAGGGAGAAAATTCCAGGAAAACCGGGAATTTGGGGAAAGGAAAAACATGTTTTGCGTTCGATATGTTGTAAAGAATAGTGTGGGTGGAGGGTTTGAAGGAATTAGAATGTATGGAATTGTATAGATATGAATATATCTAATAATTTGAATGGGAATTTCCTGGAAATTTGCGAATTTCGAGAAAACCGGGAATTTTTAAAAACATTGATGCTAGCACAATGGTCCTAGATGATATGAATTTTTGGAATCGGTTGAAAAATGTTGACGTAGTAACAGTTTGAATTGACAATGGGTAATTCGGAATTCCTAGAATTTCGCAAAAACCGGGAATTTTTACGAAAAAAAAAAAAAGCATTTGTTGTCCAAACTAAGAGGAATGTTTTGAAGGTGGAATGGTCAAAAACGGTTGAAAAATGTGGACTGTGAAAACTTTCCAGGAAGAGGTGAAAATAGGGCTTTGGAAAACATGGAATTCCTGGAATTTGTTTTATTTTTTTCAAGGTGAGTGGAGTGTGTGGATGGTGGAATGGTTCGAATCGGTTAAGAAATGTGGGCTATGGTGAGGTTTGTATAATGCCCATTCCTGGTAATTCCAGGTAATCAGTGCATTTTCTGAAATTTGGAAACATGCTGGCTTGAATGTCCAGGTCGGCGGCGGAGTTTGTGAATGGTGGAACAATTCCGATCGAATGAGAAATGTGGGATATGCAGTAGATTGTATAATGCCCATTCATTGTCAATAGGGAGAAAATTCCAGGAAAACCGGGAATTTGGGGAAAGGGAAAACATGTTTTGCGTTCGATATGTTGTAAAGAATAGTGTGGGTGGAGGGTTTGAAGGAATTAGAATTTATGGAATTGTATAGCTATGAATATATCCAATCATTTGAATGGGAATTTCCTGGAAATTTGCGAATTTCGAGAAAACCGGGAATTTTTAAAAACATTGATCCTAGCACAATGGTCCTAGATGATATGAATTTTTGGAATCGGTTGAAAAATGTTGACGTAGTAACAGTTTGAATTGACAATGGGTAATTCGGAATTCCTAGAATTTCGCGAAAACCGGGAATTTGTACGGGAAAAAAAAATAGCATTTGTTGTCCAAACTAAGAGGAATTTTTGAAGGTGGAATGGTCAAAAACGGTTGAAAAATGTGGACTGTGAAAACTTTCCATGAAGAGGTGAAAATAGGACTTTGGAAAACATGGAATTCCTGGAATTTGTTTTATTTTTTTCAAGGTGAGTGGAGTGTGTGGATGGTGGAATGGTTCGAATCGGTTTAGAAATGTGGGCTATGGTGAGGTTTGTATAATGCCCATTTCTTTTTCATGGGGGGAAATTCCTGGTAATTCCAGGTAATCAGTGCATTTTCTGAAACCGGGAAACATGCTGGCTTGAATGTCCAGGTCGGCGGCGGAGTTTGTGAATGGTGGAACAATTCCGATCGAATGAGAAATGTGGGATATGCAGTAGATTGTATAATGCCCATTCATTGTCAATAGGGAGAAAATTCCAGGAAAACCGGGAATTTGGGGAAAGGGAAAACATATTTTGCGTTGGATATATTGTAAAGAGTAGTGTGGGTGGAGGGTTTAAAGGACGGAATCGGGTTTAAAAATGTCGCCAAAATGTTTGGAATTTATGGAATTGTATAGGTATGAATATATCCAATCATTTGAATCGGAATTTCCTGGAAATTTTCGAATTTCGGGAAAACCGGGAATTTTTTTAAAACATTGATACTCGCACAATGGTCCTAGATGATATGAATGGGTTGGTGTTGGAATTTTTGGGATCGGTTGAAAAATGTTGACGTAGTAACCGTTTGAATTGACAAATGGGTAATTCGGAATTCCTAGAATTTCGCGAAAACCGGGAATTTGTACGAAAAAAAAAAATAGGAGCATTTGTTCTCCCAACTAAGGAATACAATCTTGTAATCTTGCTCTTTCTGTTTTTCTGCCTCTGTGCCAAATTTGAGTGCATTTTTAGGGGTGTCCCATAATGTTGCAGCTGCCATCCCACAACGTTGTGTTTTTTCGCATCATCTTGCTATCTTGTTCTTTCAGTTTTTCTGCCTATATGCCAAATGTGAGTGCAACTTTAGGAGCGTGCTATAATGTTGTGGCCGCCATCCCATACCGTTGTGGTTTTCGCATCAGCTTGCGACCTTGCTCTTTCTGTTTTTCTGCCTCTATGCCAAAATTTAGTGCATCTTTAGGGGCGTACCATAATGTTGTGGCTGCCATCCCATAACGTTGTGGTTTTCATATCAGCTTGCAATCTTGCTCTTTCAGTTTGTCTTTCTCTGTGCCAAATTTTTGTGCATTTTTAGGAGTGTGCCACAATGTTGCGGCTGCCATCCCATAACGTTGTGGTTTTCATATCAGCTTGTAATCTTGCTCTTTCTGTTTTTCTGCCTCTATGCCAAATTTCAGTGCAACTTTAGGGGCGTACCATAATGTTGCGGCTGCCACCCCATAACATTGTGGTTTTCGAATCAGATTGCGATCTTGCTCTTTCTGTTTTTCTGCCTCTATGCCAAATGTGAGTGCAACTTTAGGGGCGTGCCATAATGTTGTGGCTGCCATCCCATGCCATTGTGGTTTTCGAATCAGATTACTGTCTTGTTCTTTGTGTTTCTGCCTCTGTGCCAAATTTGAGTGCATCTTTAGGGGCGTACCATAATGTTGCGGCTGCTATCCCATAACATTGTGGTTTTCATATCAGCTTGCAATCTTGCTCATTCTGTTTTTCTGCCTCTGTGCCAAATTTTTGTGCATTTTTAGGAGTGTGCCACAATGTTGCGGCTGCCATCCCATAACGTTGTGGTTTTCATATCAGCTTGCAATCTTGCTCTTTCTGTTTTTCTGCCTCTGTGCCAAATTTCAGTGCAACTTTAGGGGCATGCCATAATGTTGTGGCTGGTATCCCATACCGTTGTGGTTTTTGCATCAGCTTTCTATCTTTCTATTCTTTCAGTTTTTCTGCCTCTGCCAAATTTGAGCGCATTTTTAGGGGTGCCCCATAATGTTGTGGCTGCCATCCCATGACGTTGTGGTTTTGATATCAGCTTGTAATCTTGCTCTTTTTGTTTTTCTGCCTCCTCTGTGCCAAATTTGAGTGCATTTTTAGGTGTGTCCCATAATGTTGCAGCTGCCATCCCACAACGTTGTGTTTTTTCCGCATCATCTTGCTATCTTGTTCTTTCAGTTTTTCTGCTTATATGCCAAATTTGAGTGCAACTTTAGCGGCGTGTCATAATGTTGTAGCCGCCATCCCATACCGTTGTGGTTTTCACATCAGCTTGCGATCTTGCTCTTTCTGTTTTTCTGCCTCTATGCCAAATGTGAGTGCAACTTTAGGGGCGTACCATAATGTTGCGGCTGCCATCCCATAACATTGTGGTTTTCGAATCAGATTACTGTCTTGTTCTTTGTGTTTCTGCCTCTGTGCCAAATTTGAGTGCATCTTTAGGGGCGTACCATAATGTTGCGGCTGCCATCCCATAACATTGTGGTTTTCATATCAGCTTGCAATCTTGCTCATTCTGTTTTTCTGCCTCTGTGCCAAATTTTTGTGCATTTTTAGGAGTGTGCCACAATGTTGCGGCTGCCATCCCATAACGTTGTGGTTTTCATATCAGCTTGCAATCTTGCTCTTTCTGTTTTTCTGCCTCTGTGCCAAATTTCAGTGCAACTTTAGGGGCATGCCATAATGTTGTGGCTGCCATCCCATACCGTTGTGGTTTTTGCATCAGCTTGCTATCTTGCTCTTTCAGTTTTTCTGCCTCTATGCCAAATTTGAGCGCATTTTTAGGTGTGTCCCATAATGTTGTGGCTGCCATCCCATGAGGTTGTGGTTTTCATATCAGCTTGCTGTCTTGTTTTTTGTTTTTCTGCCTCTATGCCTAATTTGCGTGCATTTTTAGGGGTGTGCCATAATGTTGTGGCTGCCATCCCATAACGTTGTGGTTTTGATATCAGCTTGTAATCTTGCTCTTTTTGTTTTTCTGCCTCCTCTGTGCCAAATTTGAGTGCATTTTTAGGTGTGTCCCATAATGTTGCAGCTGCCATCCCACAACGTTGTGTTTTTTCGCATCATCTTGCTATCTTGTTCTTTCAGTTTTTCTGCTTATATGCCAAATTTGAGTGCAACTTTAGCGGCGTGTCATAATGTTGTAGCCGCCATCCCATACCGTTGTGGTTTTCACATCAGCTTGCGATCTTGCTCTCTCTGTTTTTCTGCCTCTATGCCAAATGTGAGTGCAACTTTAGGGGCGTACCATAATGTTGCGGCTGCCATCCCATAACATTGTGGTTTTCGAATCAGATTACTGTCTTGTTCTTTGTGTTTCTGCCTCTGTGCCAAATTTGAGTGCATCTTTAGGGGCGTACCATAATGTTGCGGCTGCCATCCCATAACATTGTGGTTTTCATATCAGCTTGCAATCTTGCTCATTCTGTTTTTCTGCCTCTGTGCCAAATTTTTGTGCATGTTTAGGAGTGTGCCACAATGTTGCGGCTGCCATCCCATAACGTTGTGGTTTTCATATCAGCTTGCAATCCTGCTCTTTCTGTTTTTCTGCCTCTGTGCCAAATTTCAGTGCAACTTTAGGGGCATGCCATAATGTTGTGGCTGCCATCCCATACCGTTGTGGTTTTTGCATCAGCTTGCTATCTTGCTCTTTCAGTTTTTCTGCCTCGGTGCCAAATTTGAGCGCATTTTTAGGTGTGTCCCATAATGTTGTGGCTGCCATCCCATGAGGTTGTGGTTTTCATATCAGCTTGCTGTCTTGTTTTTTGTTTTTCTGCCTCTATGCCTAATTTGCGTGCATTTTTAGGGGTGTGCCATAATGTTGTGGCTGCCATCCCATAACGTTGTGGTTTTGATATCAGCTTGTAATCTTGCTCTTTTTGTTTTTCTGCCTCCTCTGTGCCAAATTTGAGTGCATTTTTAGGTGTGTCCCATAATGTTGCAGCTGCCATCCCACAACGTTGTGTTTTTTCGCATCATCTTGCTATCTTGTTCTTTCAGTTTTTCTGCTTATATGCCAAATTTGAGTGCAACTTTAGCGGCGTGTCATAATGTTGTAGCCGCCATCCCATACCGTTGTGGTTTTCACATCAGCTTGCGATCTTGCTCTCTCTGTTTTTCTGCCTCTATGCCAAATGTGAGTGCAACTTTAGGGGCGTACCATAATGTTGCGGCTGCCATCCCATAACATTGTGGTTTTCGAATCAGATTACTGTCTTGTTCTTTGTGTTTCTGCCTCTGTGCCAAATTTGAGTGCATCTTTAGGGGCGTACCATAATGTTGCGGCTGCCATCCCATAACATTGTGGATTTCATATCAGCTTGCAATCTTGCTCATTCTGTTTTTCTGCCTCTGTGCCAAATTTTTGTGCATTTTTAGGAGTGTGCCACAATGTTGCGGCTGCCATCCCATAACGTTGTGGTTTTCATATCAGCTTGCAATCTTGCTCTTTCTGTTTTTCTGCCTCTGTGCCAAATTTCAGTGCAACTTTAGGGGCATGCCATAATGTTGTGGCTGGTATCCCATACCGTTGTGGTTTTTGCATCAGCTTTCTATCTTTCTATTCTTTCAGTTTTTCTGCCTCTGCCAAATTTGAGCGCATTTTTAGGGGTGCCCCATAATGTTGTGGCTGCCATCCCATGACGTTGTGGTTTTGATATCAGCTTGTAATCTTGCTCTTTTTGTTTTTCTGCCTCCTCTGTGCCAAATTTGAGTGCATTTTTAGGTGTGTCCCATAATGTTGCAGCTGCCATCCCACAACGTTGTGTTTTTTCGCATCATCTTGCTATCTTGTTCTTTCAGTTTTTCTGCTTATATGCCAAATTTGAGTGCAACTTTAGCGGCGTGTCATAATGTTGTAGCCGCCACCCCATACCGTTGTGGTTTTCACATCAGCTTGCGATCTTGCTCTCTCTGTTTTTCTGCCTCTATGCCAAATGTGAGTGCAACTTTAGGGGCGTACCATAATGTTGCGGCTGCCATCCCATAACATTGTGGTTTTCGAATCAGATTACTGTCTTGTTCTTTGTGTTTCTGCCTCTGTGCCAAATTTGAGTGCAACTTTAGGGGCGTACCATAATGTTGCGGCTGCCATCCCATAACATTGTGGTTTTCATATCAGCTTGCAATCTTGCTCATTCTGTTTTTCTGCCTCTGTGCCAAATTTTTGTGCATTTTTAGGAGTGTGCCACAATGTTGCGGCTGCCATCCCATAACGTTGTGGTTTTCATATCAGCTTGCAATCTTGCTCTTTCTGTTTTTCTGCCTCTGTGCCAAATTTCAGTGCAACTTTAGGGGCATGCCATAATGTTGTGGCTGCCATCCCATACCGTTGTGGTTTTTGCATCGGCTTGCTATCTTGCTCTTTCAGTTTTTCTGCCTCTGTGCCAAATTTTAAGCGCATTTTTAGGTGTGTCCCATAATGTTGTGGCTGCCATCCCATGAGGTTGTGGTTTTCATATCAGCTTGCTGTCTTGTTTTTTGTTTTTCTGCCTCTATGCCTAATTTGCGTGCATTTTTGGGGGTGTGCCATAATGTTGTGGCTGGTATCCCATACCGTTGTGGTTTTTGCATCAGCTTTCTATCTTGTTCTTTCTGTTTTTCTGCCTCTGTGCCAAATTTGAGCGCATTTTTAGGGGTGCCCCATAATGTTGTGGCTGCCATCCCATGACGTTGTGGTTTTGATATCAGCTTGTAATCTTGCTCTTTTTGTTTTTCTGCCTCCTCTGTGCCAAATTTGAGTGCATTTTTAGGTGTGTCCCATAATGTTGCAGCTGCCATCCCACAACGTTGTGTTTTTTCGCATCATCTTGCTATCTTGTTCTTTCAGTTTTTCTGCTTATATGCCAAATTTGAGTGCAACTTTAGCGGCGTGTCATAATGTTGTAGCCGCCATCCCATACCGTTGTGGTTTTCACATCAGCTTGCGATCTTGCTCTCTCTGTTTTTCTGCCTCTATGCCAAATGTGAGTGCATCTTTAGGGGCGTACCATAATGTTGCGGCTGCCATCCCATAACATTGTGGTTTTCGAATCAGATTACTGTCTTGTTCTTTGTGTTTCTGCCTCTGTGCCAAATTTGAGTGCATCTTTAGGGGCGTACCATAATGTTGCGGCTGCCATCCCATAACATTGTGGTTTTCATATCAGCTTGCAATCTTGCTCATTCTGTTTTTCTGCCTCTGTGCCAAATTTCTGTGCATTTTTAGGAGTGTGCCACAATGTTGCGGCTGCCATCCCATAACGTTGTGGTTTTCATATCAGCTTGTGATCTTGCTCTTTCTGTTTTTCTGCCTCTGTGCCAAATTTCAGTGCAACTTTAGGGGCATGCCATAATGTTGTGGCTGCCATCCCATACCGTTGTGGTTTTTGCATCAGCTTGCTATCTTGCTCTTTCAGTTTTTCTGCCTCTGTGCCAAATTTGAGCGCATTTTTAGGTGTGTCCCATAATGTTGTGGCTGCCATCCCATGAGGTTGTGGTTTTCATATCAGCTTGCTGTCTTGTTTTTTGTTTTTCTGCCTCTATGCCTAATTTGCGTGCATTTTTAGGGGTGTGCCATAATGTTGTGGCTGGTATCCCATACCGTTGTGGTTTTTGCATCAGCTTTCTATCTTGTTCTTTCTGTTTTTCTGCCTCTGTGCCAAATTTGAGCGCATTTTTAGGGGTGCCCCATATTGTTGTGGCTGCCATCCCATGACGTTGTGGTTTTCAAATCAGCTTGCTGTCTTGTTCTTAGTTTTTCTGCCTTTGTGCCAAATTTGAGTGCAACTTTAGGGGCGTGCCATAATGTTGTGGCTGCCATCCCATACCGTTGTGGTTTTTGCATCTGCTCGCTATCTTGTTCTTTGTGTTTTTCTGCCTCTATTCCAAACTTGAGTGCATTTTTTGGGGGTGTGCCATAATGTTGTGGCTGGTATCCCATACCATTGTGGTTTTTGCATCAGCTTTCTATCTTTCTATTCTTTCAGTTTTTCTGCCTCTGCCAAATTTGAGCGCATTTTTAGGGGTGCCCCATAATGTTGTGGCTGCCATCCCATGACGTTGTGGTTTTGATATCAGCTTGTAATCTTGCTCTTTTTGTTTTTCTGCCTCCTCTGTGCCAAATTTGAGTGCATTTTTAGGTGTGTCCCATAATGTTGCAGCTGCCATCCCACAACGTTGTGTTTTTTTTCGCATCATCTTGCTATCTTGTTCTTTCAGTTTTTCTGCTTATATGCCAAATTTGAGTGCAACTTTAGCGGCGTGTCATAATGTTGTAGCCGCCATCCCATACCGTTGTGGTTTTCACATCAGCTTGCGATCTTGCTCTTTCTGTTTTTCTGCCTCTATGCCAAATGTGAGTGCAACTTTAGGGGCGTACCATAATGTTGCGGCTGCCATCCCATAACATTGTGGTTTTCGAATCAGATTACTGTCTTGTTCTTTGTGTTTCTGCCTCTGTGCCAAATTTGAGTGCATCTTTAGGGGCGTACCATAATGTTGCGGCTGCCATCCCATAACATTGTGGTTTTCATATCAGCTTGCAATCTTGCTCATTCTGTTTTTCTGCCTCTGTGCCAAATTTTTGTGCATTTTTAGGAGTGTGCCACAATGTTGCGGCTGCCATCCCATAACGTTGTGGTTTTCATATCAGCTTGCAATCTTGCTCTTTCTGTTTTTCTGCCTCTGTGCCAAATTTCAGTGCAACTTTAGGGGCGTACCATAATGTTGCGGCTGCCATCCCATAACATTGTGGTTTTCGAATCAGATTACTGTCTTGTTCTTTGTGTTTCTGCCTCTGTGCCAAATTTGAGTGCATCTTTAGGGGCGTACCATAATGCTGCGGCTGCCATCCCATAACATTGTGGTTTTCATATCAGCTTGCAATCTTGCTCATTCTGTTTTTCTGCCTCTGTGCCAAATTTTTGTGCATTTCTAGGAGTGTGCCACAATGTTGCGGCTGCCATCCCATAACGTTGTGGTTTTCATATCAGCTTGCAATCTTGCTCTTTCTGTTTTTCTGCCTCTGTGCCAAATTTCAGTGCAACTTTAGGGGCATGCCATAATGTTGTGGCTGCCATCCCATACCGTTGTGGTTTTTGCATCGGCTTGCTATCTTGCTCTTTCAGTTTTTCTGCCTCTGTGCCAAATTTTAAGCGCATTTTTAGGTGTGTCCCATAATGTTGTGGCTGCCATCCCACGAGGTTGTGGTTTTCATATCAGCTTGCTGTCTTGTTTTTTGTTTTTCTACCTCTATGCCTAATTTGCGTGCATTTTTAGGGGTGTGCCACAATATTTTGGCTACCATCCCATAACGTTGTGGTTTCGCATGTCTTTGCGCTACAACAGCAATAACAATTGACCGTCTCAGCAACTTTCTTGAATATTTCATGAAGATTTTGTGCCCTCATGCCACATTTTAGGGCTTCTCTTAGTTGATCAGATCGGTTTAGGTTGCAGTTTTCAATATATGAACCTGGATTTTCAGATCAAGAGTTAATCAGTTTGTATTTGGTTTATACGCAGCACATTTAGTGATAATCCGTTCTCGACTTTAGCGGCTAGCCATGTGTGAATGACAATGAATTTATTTAGCGCTACAAGCGGGCGTATTTAGCAGCAGGCGCTGGGGTCGTTCCGCTAAAGCGAACAGGGGCTTTGCCTCCCGCTGTGTTTGTTGTTGTTGTCTTCATTCAAATGAGCCTCTTAACAAACATCTCCATCTTCTTATTTCGCCTGTCCTCCGCCACCCCTCAAGGTCCCCTTTTTCGCCAGCCCCCTGCGCGTTAACACCGACAAGCAATTTACCGTTTTTGTTGTTTGCCTGACCCAGAGAAAACAATTTCAGAAGGGTCTTCCTTGCGCTTTTAACAGCCGGAGCAGGTAAAAGGCGACTGGCGTGCCACAAAGGCTCCGCTATTCTTTTTTTGTTCTTTTTTTTTTTTTTTTAGTCCTGGGAGAAGATGAATTGGTGAGCTGTCAGCTGGAGACAGGCAGAGTAGCGGTGTTTCTGTAATGGGACACTGGAAGTGTCTTTGATTAATGGAAGAGCCATACTGAGCTGTTAGGGACGCCGCCGTGGCCCGGTGAGAGCGATTGAGCGGCGGATACGTGCCGACAGATCTCTCAGCGAGCGCAGCCTCCGTCCTGGACGAGGAAAACGGACGTTCCCTTGAACATGAAGCCTATTTGCAAATGTGTTGGTTTTTTTTTTACTGGCTTTGGTGCACACGTCAATCTCTCTGCTGCTGCTAGCAAGTCAGTCCTTTACATAATAATAAGTGCGGTATGGTACGGTTTATTTGTTTCAGACATGGTTTAACAAGCTTTCCTTTGTCCGACAATAAGTAGGAAGACACACCCAAAAAAGGTCCATATTAAAAATAGTAATTTTAAGTTAAATAATTGCAATCTTCATAAGTAGTTGTGAATGTGAGTTGTTTTCTGTTTATATACTGTAATATGTATATATTTGTTTTTGTTTATGTACTTATGTATGTATGTATATATATATGTGTGTATATATATGCATATATATATATATATATATATATATATATATATATATATATTACACACATATATATATATATATATATATATATATATATATATATATATATATATATATATATATATATATATATATATATATACAAACCCCGTTTCCATATGAGTTGGGAAATTGTGTTAGATGTAAATATAAACGGAATACAATGATTTGCAAATCCTTTTCAACCCATACTCAATTGAATGTACTGCAAAGTCAAGATATTTGATGTTCAAACTCATAAACTTTTTTTTTTTTTTTTTTGCAAATAATAATTAACTTCGAATTTCATGGCTGCAACACGTGCCAAATTAGTTGGGAAAGGGCATGTTCACCACTGTGTTACATGGCCTTTCCTTTTAACAGCTTTCAGTAAACGTTTGGGAACTGAGGAGACACATTTTTTTAAGCTTTTCAGGTGGAATTCTTTCCCATTCTTGCTTGATGTACAGCTTAAGTTGTTCAACAGTCCGGGGGTCTCCCTTGTGGTATTTTAGGCTTCATAATGCGCCACACATTTTCAATGGGAGACAGGTCTAGACTACAGGCAGGCCAGTCTAGTACCCGCACTCTTTTACTATGAAGCCACGTTGATGTAACACGTGGCTTGGCATTGTATTGCTGAAATAAGCAGGGGCGTCCATGGTAACGTTGCTTGGATGGCAACATATGTTGCTCCAAAACCTATATGTACCTTTCAGCATTAATGGTGCCTTCACAGATGTGTAAGTTACCCATGTCTTGGGCACTAATGCACCCCCATACCATCACACATGCTGGCTTTTCAACTTTGCGCCTATAACAATCCGGATGATTCTTTTCCTCTTTGGTCCGGAGGACACGACGTCCACAGTTTCCAAAAACAATTTGAAATGTGGACTCGTCATGCCACAGAACACTTTTCCACTTTGCATCAGTCCATCTTAGATGAGCTCAGGCCCAGCGAAGCCGACGGCGTTTCTGGGTGTTGTTGATAAACGGTTTTTGCCTTGCATAGGAGAGTTTTAACTTGCGCTTACAGATGTAGCGACCAACTGTAGTTACTGACAGTGGGTTTCTGAAGTGTTCCTGAGCCCATGTGGTGATATCCTTTACACAGGGATGTCGCTTGTTGATGCAGTACAGCCTGAGGGATTGAAGGTCACGGGCTTAGCTGCTTACGTGCAGTGATTTCTCCAGATTCTCTGAACCCTTTGATGATATTACGGACCGTAGATGGTGAAATCCCTAAATTCCTTGCAATAGCTGGTTGAGAAAGGTTTTTCTTAAACTGTTCAACAATTTGCTCACGCATTTGTTGACAAAGTGGTGACCCTCGCCCCATCCTTGTTTGTGAATGACTGAGCATTTCATGGAATCTACTTTTATACCCAATCATGGCACCCACCTGTTCCCAATTTGCCTGTTCACCTGTGGGATGTTCCAAATAAAGTGTTTGATGAGCATTCCTCAACTTTATCAGTATTTATTGCCACCTTTCCCAACTCCTTTGTCACGTGTTGCTGGCATCAAATTCTAAAGTTAATGATTATTTGCAAAAAAAAAGAAAAAAAAAAGTTTATCAGTTTGAACATCAAATATGTTGTCTTTGTAGCATATTCAACTGAATATGGGTTGAAAAGGATTTGCAAATCGTTGTATTCCGTTTATATTTACATCTAACACAATTTCCCAACTCATATGGAAACGGGGTTTGTGTGTATGTATATATATATATATATATATATATATATATATATATATATATATATATATATATGTCTTAATAAGGTTATCCAAAAAAATAGTGCTCAATGCCGTAGTAGAGCGCAATATATGTATGTGTGGGAAAAAAATCACAAGACTATTTCATCTCTACAGGCCTGTTTCATGAGGGGGGGTACCCTCAATCGTCAGGAGATTTTAATGGGAGCATTCGCATACCATGGTTTATATAGGGCACAGAGTGGGTGGGTACAGGCTGGCCTAGGGGCGTGGTGATTGGCTCATGTGTTACCTAGGAGGTGTTTCCGTCTATGGCGGCATGTTGTTACAATTTCGCTGCGTTTGTTGAGGGATGACAGGTCTGGACGGTAGATAATAAACAGTTTCTCTTTCAAGCATAGGTTGCATCTTTTATTACCACTATTGTAAGGTGTGCTGGATGCAAGAATTTGCCATGTTATTGAATATTCAACATTATTGTCTTTGAGGTCCCAAATGTGTTTGCTGAGTTCTGTGGTATTTCGCAGGTTTTTGTTCCTGAAAGAAGCCTTGTGATTGTTCCATCTGGTTTTGAATTCTCCCTCGGTTAATCCTACATATGTGTCGGATGTGTTAATGTCCTTGCGTATTACCTTAGATTGGTAGACAACTGATGTTTGTAAGCACCCCCCGTTGAGAGGGCAATCAGGTTTCTTTCGACAAT
>NC_084556.2:2202500-2227500 GCF_033978685.3 Nerophis lumbriciformis
CCTTCTGATTCATCCCAAAGGTGTTCTACTGTGTCCAGGTCAGGACTCTGTGCAGGCCAGTCAAGTTCATCCCCACCAGACGTGTCATCCATGTCTTTATGGACTTTGCTTTGTGCACTGGTGCACGGTCATGTTGGAAGAGGAAGGGGCCCGCTCCAAACGGTTCCCACAAGGTTGGGAGCACGGAATTGTACACAATGTTTTGGTATCCTGGAGCATTCAAAGTTCCTTTCACTGGAACTAAAGGGCCAAGCCCAACTCATGAAAAACAACCCCTCACCATAATTCCTCCTCCACCAAATTTCACACTCGGCACAATGCAGTCCGAAATGTAGCGTTCTCCTGGCAACCTCCAAACCCAGACTGGTCCATCAGATTGCCAGATGGAAAAGTGTGATTCATCACTCCAGAGAAGGCGTCTCCACTGTTTTAGAGTCCAGTGGCGACGTGCTTTACACCACTGCATCCCGCGCTTTGCATTGGACTCGGTGATGGAAACCCATTCCATGAAGCGCTCTGCGTACTGCACGTGGGCTAATTGGAAGTTTGGAGCTCTGTAGCAACTGACTGTGCAGAAAGTCTTTGCACTATGCGCTTCAGCATCCGCTGACCACTCTCTGTCGGTTTACGTGGCCTACCACTTGGTGGCTGAGTTGCTGTTGTTCCCAAACTCTTCACTTTTCTTATAGTAAAGCCGACAGTTGACTTCGGAAAATTTAGGAGCGAGGAAATTTCACTGCTGGATTTTGTTGCACAGGTGGCATCCTATGACAGTTCCACGCTGGAAATCACTGAGAGCGGCCCATTCTTTCACACATGTTTGTAGAAACAGTCTCCATGCCTAAGTGCTGGATTTTTATACACCTGTGATTAGGACACCTGATTCTGATCGTTTGGATGGGTGGCCAAATACTTTTGGCAATATAGTGTATTCTTGACTGGCGTTTTTGCAATATAGAGGACCTTGTCCTGTTATATAGAGGATCTTTGACAAGAGGTCCTTGCCAACAGTGCAGCGGTCCTGTCGTAAGGAGGATCTTTGACAGGCGTATTTGTAGTCGGTCCTTAAAAACAGCAAAGAGTTGATGTCAGTGAGAATCTTTGATTGGGGCTTTTTGCAGTACATCCCTTAAAACTAGAGATGTCCGATAATGGATTCTTAATTACCAATACCGATATCAACCGATACTGATATATACAGTCGTGGAATTAACACGTTATTATGCCTAATTTGGACAACCAGGTATATAAAAATTTTTATAAAATAAGATAAATAAATTAAAAACATTTTCTTGAATAAAAAAGAAAGTAAAACAATATTAAAGTTAAAGTACCAATGATAGTCACACACACACTAGGTGTGGTGAAATTTGTCCTCTGCATTTGACCCATCCCCTTGTTCACCCCCTGGGAGGTGAGGGGAGCAGTGGGCAGCAGCATTGCCGCGCCCGGGAATCATTTCTGGTGATTTAACCCCCAATTCCAACCCTTGATGCTGAGTGCCCAGCAGGGAGGTAATGGGTCCCATTTTTATAGTCTTTGGTATGACCCGGCCGGGGTTTGAACTCACAACCTACCGATCTCAGGGCGGACACTCTAACCACTAGGCCACTGAGTAGGTGTAAAAACAGTTACATAGAAACTAGTAATTAATAAAAATGAGTAAAATTAATAAGACTCTGCAGCATCGCGTGGACATCGGGGGCGGTACCACTGGATTGGCAGACCGGGGTGGTGGTTCCTCTCTTTAAGAAGGGGAACCGGAGGGTGTGTTCCAACTATCGTGGGATCACACTCCTCAGCCTTCCCGGTAAGGTCTATTCAGGTGTACTGGAGAGGAGGCTACGCCGGATAGTCGAACCTCGGATTCAGGAGGAACAGTGTGGTTTTCGTCCTGGTCGTGGAACTGTGAACCAGCTCTATACTCTCGACAGGGTCCTTGAGGGTGCATGGGAGTTTGCCCAACCAGTCTACATGTGCTTTGTGGACTTGGAGAAGGCATTTGACCGTGTCCTTCGGGAGGTCCTGTGGGGAGTGCTCAGAGAGTATGGGGTATCGGACTGTCTGATTGTGGCAGTCCGCTCCCTGTATGATCAGTGCCAGAGCTTGGTCCGCATTGCCGGTAGTAAGTCGGACACGTTTCCAGTGAGGGTTGGACTCCGCCAAGGCTGCCCTTTGTCACCGATTCTGTTCATAACTTTTATGGACAGAATTTCTAGGCGCAGTCAAGGCGTTGAGGGGATCTGGTTTGGTGGCTGCAGGATTAGGTCTCTGCTTTTTGCAGATGATGTGGTCCTGATGGCTTCATCTGTCCAGGATCTTCAGCTCTCACTGGATCGGTTCGCAGCCGAGTGTGAAGCGACTGGGATGAGAATCAGCACCTCCAAGTCTGAGTCCATGGTTCTCGCCCGGAAAAGGGTGGAGTGCCATCTCCGGGTTGGGGAGGAGATCTTGCCCCAAGTGGAGGAGTTCAAGTACCTCGGAGTCTTGTTCACGAGTGAGGGAAGAGTGGATCGTGAGATCGACAGGCGGATGGGTGCGGCGTCTTCAGTAATGCGGACGCTGTATCGATCCGTTGTGGTGAAGAAGGAGCTGAGCCGGAAGGCAAAGCTCTCAATTTACCGGTCGATCTACGTTCCCATCCTCACCTATGGTCATGAGCTTTGGGTTATGACCGAAAGGACAAGATCACGGGTACAAGCGGCCGAAATGAGTTTCCTCCGCCGGGTGGCGGGGCTCTCCCTTAGAAATAGGGTGAGAAGCTCTGCCATCCGGGAGGAGCTCAAAGTAAACCCGCTGCTCCTCCACATCGAGAGGAGCCAGATGAGGTGGTTCGGGCATCTGGTCAGGATGCCACCCGAACGCCTCCCTAGGGAGGTGTTTAGGGCACGTCCGACCGGTAGGAGGCCGCGGGGAAGACCCAGGACACGCTGGGAAGACTATGTCTCCCGGCTGGCCTGGGAACGCCTCGGGATCCCCCGGGAGGAACTGGACAAAGTGGCTGGGGAGAGGGAAGTCTGGGCTTCCCTGCTTAGGCTGCTGCCCCCGCGACCCGACCTCGGATAAGCGGAAGAAGATGGATGGATGGATGGATGGAGTAAAATTAACTTTTAAAGGTTAGTACTATTAGTGTGCTTACGGACTGTATCCCTTGCAGACTGTATTGATATATATTGATATATAATGTAGGAACCACAATATTAATAACAGAAAGAAACAACCCTTTTGTGTGAATGAGTGTGAATGGGGGAGGGAGGTTTTTTGGGTTGGTGTACTAATTGTAAGTGTATCTTGTGTTTTTTATGTTGATTTAATTTAAAAAAAAAACAAAAAACGATACCGATAATAAAAAAACCGATACCGATAATTTCCGATATTACATTTTAACGCATTTATTGACATATCTACTTAAAACCTCACAGAATTCCGCTCTACCTTTTTTGTTGTTGTTGTTGTGTAATATTACGCTGCATTCAATATCAGATTGGACTTTGAATGCAGCTGTCACGTTAATTTGGAACATCGATGTTCTATCTTCAGTGGAACCGTCAAATAGGACATCCAGTTATCCTTCTCGCTTCCTGCAAAAAGTGGCGAGCGCCGGACGCACTCGCCTCTCCTGCGCTGCTGTGCATCCACCTCATAATTAAAGACTTCCACTGCATTAAAGGCTACATTAGCGTCCTCTTTGCATGAGGAAGTACATTATCTGGCATGGTGTGTGTGTGTGTGTGTGTGTGTGTGTGTTAGGTGGTGATGTTCTCCACGCTGCTCTGGAGTCAAGCACCCAGACGATACTATTTCAATGCCGCGGCCCTCCGGCCAAAAAGCTGTCAGCACATATTTTATCCTTTCATTCGCTCGCTCCTGTGTTTTCCTCCGTTCCCCTCCCACAGCTGCACCCTCGTGGTGTGTGTGTGTGTGTGTGTGTACATAATAGTGGCACGGGTCCAGCAGCGTGCTTTAAAAGGCGTTCAGGACGATTAGATTTGACTTGCATCTGCTGCCGTGTTAAGGGATGCATGACGTGAGCGAGGTGGGGGGGGGAAAGAAGGCTCGTAACCGTTTATGCTACCGCTGTCACCAAACACCATCCCTGATGCTCTACTGAGCCACTAGGTGGCATACTTGCACGTTATGTTCGGGATATGCTTCCGATATCGGGGCCTTCGGTGTTGGCAATATCGATGCGATACGATATCCGCAGGGATACATGCTTGTGTTACCGTATTTCCTTGAATTGCCGCCGGGTATATAGCAGAGGTGTGGACTCGAGTCACATGACTTGGACTCGAGTCAGACTCGAGTCATGAATTTGATGACTTTAGACTCGATTTGACAAAATGTAAAAAGACTTGCAACTCGACTTAGACTTTAACATCAATGACTTGTGACTTCACTTGGACTTGAGCCTTTTGAATTGACATGACTTGACATGACTTGCTACTTTCCCCAAAACCCAAAGATGAAAAAGTTATTCGGGAGCGCTCCGTATTTTTCATTGTGTACTTGTCTATCAGCGTTGCGTGTGTCAGCTGGTGTGCTCTCAGTACAACAGCCAATCAAATTAGATCTGCTTTGTTTTCATCACACAGCATTCATCCAATCAAATTGCAGGACAACCAACGAAGAAGACATGTCCAAACCACACGCCAGTGAACAAAAAATGATACCTAAAATAATTTTGTTTTGGTATAAAAATTACGAGGTGGTCAACACAAAACGGTTTGCAGTATGCAACACATGCGGTTCCAAAATGACTGATGGAGAGGCAACAACTTCCAACTTCGTCCGGCATTTGAAGTTGCACAAAGAAGGGTAAGTTTTGAATGTAAGATAACGTTTATTGGCTAAGTAACGTGACTTTTATTTGCTGTGTAGTTAAATCAGTGAGGCTGTAAACTCACTGCTAACGTTATAACGTTATTGCAAACACGGGAATCTGTTGCAGTTCACTACCTTATTCATACTTTTTGTTCAGTGATTTTTTTTAAGCAGGGTTACGTTAGTCAATATATCACACGTAACGTTAGACGGCGGTCAGCAGCACCGCGTATTTTAGCCACCTAAAAAAAGACAAAAATAGTCAAATAAAGGTCAGTTAAAATGTATACTATATTATGAATATGTGTACCGTTTTAGCTAGCTTTCTGACATACTGTTGGTTGTTTACCTCAGTGGTCCCCAACCACCGGGCCGCGGCCCGGTACTGGTCCGTGGATCGATTGGTATCGGGCCGCACAAGAAATATATTTTTTTTCTTTTCTTTTTTTTAATTAAATCAACATAAAAAACACAAGATACACTTACAAGTAGTGCACCAACCCAAAACAACTCTCTCCCCCTTTTGTTCTGGGCATTGAACATGAAGACTCTTCCTTCACTGTTCCGAGTGGCCATGAGAGTCTTGGCAGTGCCTGCCTCCAGTGCTCCAGTGGAGCGAGTTTTCAGCCATGGTGGCATCATACTACGTCCCCATCGTGCACAAATGACTGACAGACTCTTGGCTAATTTGGTCTTTTGCAAATGCAATGCAGCATAGGGCCCTGACATATAAAAAGTACAACTTTTTTGTTATGTTCACGTATATGTCATGTTTTTTCAATGTTAACACTTTTGTACAAATAAGTACATTTGCACTTTATTTTTCAATGTGTTTGTTCTGTAAAGGAATGAGTTAATGTTTAAAATGACTGGTTAATAGTGCTATTATAAAGTGCAATGTCAGCACAATTTTCTTTCCTGCAATTTAAAATGCACTTGTTTTAATAAATAAATACAGCGTTTGAAAAGCATACACAATCTGTGTTAATATATTAGTCTGTGGTTAAAAGGACTTGAAAGGACTCAAAATGCAGGACTTAGGACTTGACTTGAGACTTTCCAGTCTTGACTTTGGACTTGACTCGGGGCTTGCCTGTCTTGACTCGGGACTTGACTCGGACTTGAGGGCAAAGACTTGAGACTTACTTGTGACTTGCAAAACAATGACTTGGTCCCACCTCTGGTATATAGTAAGCGCATGCCTAGAATTACCGCCGGGTCAAACTCGTTTCGCAAAATAATTAGCGTATGACTAGAATTACCGCCAGGTAAGTCACGTACCTACTACGTTTTATATAATTGCAATTCTTATTATTAATATTGTGTTAGTTTGTAGTGGTGGAGAGCTGACTTTTTGTTGTTGGAGTTGCGTCTTTCAAAGCGCTTTATTTTGAAAAAATGTTTTATTAATATAGCTGCGTGTGTCAAATATGAGTCATTTTGATGCAATTGTACGAGTAACATTTCAGAAACAAATCATGAGCTAAGAAAACCCGCTAACAGGCGGTAATAATGTTATTTTAGTTGCTTTTTCAGACCCAAACAAAAAGAACTCCCGGTAGAGATGCGCGGTTTGCGGACACAACCGCGGAGTCCGCGGATTATCCGCGGGTCGGGCGGTTGAAATAAAAAAAAAATTAGATTTTATCCGCGGGTCGGGTCGGGCGGTTGAAATAAAAAAAAATTAGATTTTAAATAGATTCAGGCGGGTGGCAGTTAAACCAATTGGGAAATATATATACATAGTTAAATGTTGTTACCCACATACGAAAAACGAGCAGGCACCTGCAGCATATGCCACAACAGAAGAAGAAAAAAAAAAGAGATGGCAACGCCGGCAGCAAACGTGGTACGCGACAAACTAAAAAAGGTAATACTAAAGACCAGGTGAAAAAAAAGGCCAGAAAAGTTCAGCGTGGACTCGTTTTTATGAGGTTGTAAATCAGGATGATAGTAATGCTGGCTACGTGATTTGCAAGAGCTGCGACGCTGTTTATGTCTACGACAGTCACTAAAACCGGGACATCTAACATGGTGCGTCACATTTGTGCAAAACCCCGAACCTCCACAAACACCCTGAGCATGAGCAGTTTCGTCCGCCGTGATCCCAGAAGAGTGCCACAGGATGTTAAAACAAGATAGAACGCAGCTGCCTGCAGCAGTTTGAGTGGCGCGAGCGCGCTTGGAGGTGCGCTCAGCGCGGCTCCCAGATGATTGCGCACTGGTGTGCGTCTGGGCCGTGACAGCGTGGCACGCATTGAATGTCTCTGCTGCATTGGATCAGTCTCCTTTCTTTAACAGGCAAAAGCTTTATAACCTCACTAATGCCTTGCATCGTCTATATTAGATATATAACAACGGGCGGGTGCGGGCGGGTGCGGTTTTGATTAAATGTTAGTTCGGGTGGATGCGGATGGTTGACGACTTTTGTGATGCGGTTGCGGGTGAAATAATTGCCTATCCGCGCATCTCTAATGCTGGCTACGTGATTTGCGGCATTAAGCGATGTCATGATGGTATCCTTACATCACACTCAAATTTATGAGCGCATGCCTAAATTTACCGCATGCCTTTGGTAAGCGCCGGAGTGAGAAGAGGTTTTAAATTAATTACCGCCCGGGCGCTAATTCAAGGAAATACGCTATGTTGTCGTGTGGAAGGTTAGAAAAGGTTACATCAGGGGTCGGCAGCCCAAAACGTTGAAACAGCCGTATTGGACCGAAAATACAAAACAAAACATCTGTCTGGAGCCACAAAAAAATTAAAAGTTATATAAGTGTTATAATGAAGACAACACGTTATGTAAGTGTCTATATTAGTTATATTAGCCTACTATCAAAATGACTTTTATAAGTCTTATATAAGTGTTATAATGAAGGCAACACATGATGTAAGTGTCTATATTAGCTATATTAGCCTACTATCAAAATTACTTTAAAAGTCTTATAAGTGTTATAATGAAGGCAACACATGATGTGTCTATATTAGCCTACTATCAAAATGACTTTAAAAGTCTTATATAAGTGATGTAATGAAGACAACACATCATGTAAGTGTCTATATTAGTTATATTAGCCTACTATCAAAATGACTTTTAAAAGTCTTATATAAGTGTTATAATGAAGGCAACACATGATGTAAGTGTCTATATTAGCTATATTAGCCTACTATCCAAATAACTATAAAGTCTTGTATAAGTGTTATAATGAAGGCAACACATGATGTAAGTGTCTATATTAGCTATATTAGCCTACTATCAAGATGACTTTAAAAGTATTATATAAGTGTTATAATGAAGATAAAATGTTATGTAAGTGTCTATATTAGTTATATTAGCCTACTACCAAAATTACTTTAAAAGTCTTATGTAAGTGTTATAATGATTAGCCTACTATCAAAATGACTTTAAAAGTCTGATACAAGTGTTATAATGAAGGCAACACATGATGTAAGTGTCTATATTAGTGTTTTTAGCCTACGATCATAATGACCTTAAAAGTCTTATACAAGTGTTATAATGAAGGCAACACATGATGTAAGTGTCTATACTAGCTATATTAACCTACTATCAAAATGACCTCAAAAGTCTTATATAAGTGTTATAATGAATGCAACACATGATGTAAGTGTCTATATTAGTTATTTTAGCCTACTATCAAAATGACTTTAAAAGTCTTATACAAGTGTTATAATGAAGGCAACACATGATGTAAGTGTCTGTATTAGTTATATTGGCCTACTATCAAAATGACTTTAAACGTGTTATATAAATGTTATAATGAAGGCAACACATGATGTAAGTGTCTATATTAGCTATACTAGCCTACTATCAAAATGACTATGTGTCATAGGGTGACACAAGTCTTTGTTGACAGAAATGTTGAAATGTCATATTTATTCTACACAATTTTACAACAAGGGAAATCATTATTAAAATGGAGGCTTCTCAGAGGATGAGATAACTCCTGGAAATGACTGCCTTAGAAATGCCAAAGGTATAGATGTGTGTGTCCAAGTTAAAGGATACGTCAGGCTGTCTTCTTCTAATGGATTTATTACAATCTTTGCACGCTGGGTAACGTTTGCTGTGGTCTGGAACAACATGGCACACAAACAACTATGAGAAATGCAGACAATATTACATACAGATGATGTGTCATGAGACATGCAAATATAAATTGAATTAAAGGAAATTAAATTAGCTCAAATATACCTACAATTTTTGAGAACAAAATGTGTGTTTAATCGATCAAAGGTGTGCTATTACTTGTATAACCCACTTAATGGTAATGAAACAATTGAAAAATCCATCTTATAGTTGTTATTCTTACGCAATGTTTTATCGTACTTATTATAAGCAGCCAATTTGTTTCGAAGGATTTCAGCAAAGTCAAAGAAAAAATTGTGTGGTAAGATTTTCGAATGAATCGCAATTCTTACTTGTAACAATTCTTAAATGATTACAATTGTTTTTTTATTTACATTTTTTTTTTAATCTGTCCTGACAAATCATATTGTTGATGTAGATGTTCATATCCGCTGTACAGATTTACTTTAGAAAAGAGAAATGTTGGCTATATAAAAATATAATATAATATAATAATATAATATATTGTAGATCTGATGTCGTTGTGGCTTGTGCAGCCCTTTGAGACACTCGTGATTTAGGGCTATATAATTAAACTTTGATTGATTGATTGATATCAGTATATATTATATACTGTATATATAATAGGGCTGCAACAACTAATCGATTAAATCGATTAAAATCGATTATAAAAATAGTTGCTGATTAATTTAGTCATCGATTCGTTGGATCTATGCTATGCACATGCGCGAAGGCACTTTTATTTATTTTTTGTATTTTATGTATTTATTTTTTTATAAACCTTTTATTTATAAACTGCAACATGTACAAACAGCTGAGAAACAAGAATCAAAATAAGTATGTTGCCAGTATGCTGTTTTTTTCCCAATAAAATACTGGAAAGGATTGAAATGTAGTTTGTCTCTTTTTTCCGATTATTAATCGATTAATCGAAGTAATAATCGACAGATTAATCGATTATCAAATTAATCGTTAGTTGCAGCCCTAATATATAATATGTAAATATTACATGTATGTTATATTTTATATTGCTACTATGGTACATTTGTAGTCTACTTAATACCTGCATTATCCTTTCCATCCTTTGTAATTGAGCTACTGTGTGGAACAATTTCCCTTGTGAAGTCTAAGTCTATACTTCTCTTGTTGCCTTATTTGTATTTGACCTAAGTAGTATATGCATTTATTAGAGCTGTTTATCTATTTTATGGAGGAATGTAATTAAATCATAAAACTGGCACCCAATGTTATTAAAAAAAAACAAAAAACTGCGGATTTTGAATCAAGAATCGTTTTGAATCGAGAATCGTTACCCAAGGAATCAAATGAAAAAAACTTTGATTGATTGATTGATATCAGTATATATTATATACTGTATATATAATAGGGCTGCAACAACTAATCGATTAAATCGATTAAAATCGATTATAAAAATAGTTGCTGATTAATTTAGTCATCGATTCGTTGGATCTATGCTATGCACATGCGCGGAGGCACTTTTATTTATTTTTTATTTTTTGTATTTTATGTATTTATTTTTTTATAAACCTTTTATTTATAAACTGCAACATGTACAAACAGCTGAGAAACAATAATCAAAATAAGTATGGTGCCAGTATGCTGTTTTTTTTCCAATAAAATACTGGAAAGGATTTTGTCTCTTTTTTCCGATTATTAATCGATTAATCGAAGTAATAATCGACAGATTAATCGATTATCAAATTAATCGTTAGTTGCAACCCTAATATATAATATGTAAATATTACATGTATGTTATATTTTATATTGCTACTATGGTACATTTGTAGTCTACTTAATACCTGCATTATCCTTTCCATCCTTACCCTTTCCATCCTTTGTAACTGAGCTACTGTGTGGAACAATTTCCCTTGTGAAGTCTAAGTCTATACTTCTCTTGTTGCCTTATTTGTATTTGACCTAAGTAGTATATGCATTTATTAGAGCTGTTTATCTATTTTATGGAGGAATGTAATTAAATCATAAAACTGGCACCCAATGTTATTAAAAACAAACAAAAAAAACTGCGGATTTTGAATCAAGAATCGTTTTGAATCGAGAATCGTTACCCCAAGGAATCAAATGAAAAAAACTTTGATTGATTGATTGATATCAGTATATATCATATACTGTATATATAATAGGGCTGCAACAACTAATCGATTAAATCGATTAAAATCGATTATAAAAATAGTTGCTGATTAATTTAGTCATCGATTCGTTGGATCTATGCTATGCACATGCGCGGAGGCACTTTTATTTATTTTTTATTTTTTGTATTTTATGTATTTATTTTTTTATAAACCTTTTATTTATAAACTGCAACATGTACAAACAGCTGAGAAACAATAATCAAAATAAGTATGGTGCCAGTATGCTGTTTTTTCCCCAATAAAATACTGGAAAGGATTGAAATGTAGTTTGTCTCTTTTTCCCGATTATTAATCGATTAATCGAAGTAATAATCGACAGATTAATCGATTATCAAATTAATCGTTAGTTGCAGCCCTAATATATAATATGTAAATATTACATGTATGTTATATTTTATATTGCTACTATGGTACATTTGTAGTCTACTTAATACCTGCATTATCCTTTCCATCCTTTGTAACTGAGCTACTGTGTGGAACAATTTCCCTTGTGAAGTCTAAGTCTATACTTCTCTTGTTGCCTTATTTGTATTTGACCTAAGTAGTATATGCATTTATTAGAGCTGTTTATCTATTTTATGGAGGAATGTAATTAAATCATAAAACTGGCACCCAATGTTATTTAAAAAAAAACAAAAAACTGCGGATTTTGAATCAAGAATCGTTTTGAATCGAGAATCGTTACCCCAAGGAATCAAATCGAATCACGTGGTGCCCAAAGAATCACAGCTCGAGTGGTTAGGGTAGGAAAGGTGAGCTATTACTTGTTCCAACATTTATGTTTACCAGTCTATTCGGAATATTTGGCTTATTTTACGAAAATATTAAAGTTTGATTTTTTTTTTTGCTCTCAATTTATCGCACTTACTCAGTGGCCTAGTGGTTAGAGCAGTGGTTCTTAACCTGGGTTCGATCGAACCCTCGGGGTTCGGTGAGTCGGCCTCAGGGGTTCGGCAGAGCCTCCGCCGCGGAGGTCGAGACACACCCGACTCATCGTGTAAACAAAAACTTCTCCCTGTTGGCATATTATGGGTACCCCCAAGCAATGTTCCCTCTAATTTTCCATATGTGTGAGCAGACGCAAAAACTCCTTGAGCATTCTGTGGAGCACATCAGACGAGCACATGCACTGTGGTCACACCTGCAGCACACCTGTCCCAAACCTGACTAAATAAAAAGTTCAATGTTTTATTATTATAATCAAATGACAGCAGTCATTTCCATGAGATTATTTTCTAATATAAGTGTTTTGGCCCACTTAAAATGACTAACATATTGTTTTTCATGAGCTGTGTACTAGTATTATATGTCTGGGTGGGGGATCCTGCTTTGGAAATAATGTGTACCCTTTACAGATATCGCATTTAGTTCCCACTAAAACATTCACATGTTGCACAATGAGATGTAAACATGGAATCATATAAAGTTAAAAGTTAAAGTACCAATGATTGTCACACACACACTAGGTGTGGCGAGATTATTCTCTGCATTTGACCCATCACCCTTGATCACCCCCTGGGAGGTGAGGGGAGCAGTGGGCAGCAGCGGTGGCCGCGCCCGGGAATCATTTTGGTGATTTAACCCCCAATTCCAACCCTTGATGCTGAGTGCCAAGCAGGGAGGTAATGGCTCCCATTTTTATAGTCTTTGGTATGACTCGGCCGGGGTTTGAACTCACAACCTACCGATCTCAGGGCGGACACTCTAACCACTAGGCCACTGATATGTCCATTCCTTTAACTTTCTGTTTGTAAAATCATCTTTATTAGTATTTCTTTAATATAATAACATCATTTTATGATTACGGTTCGGGTTTGGTAAATGCGCATATGAAACTGGTGGGGTTGGGTACCTCCAACAAGGTTAAGAACCACTGGGTTAGAGTGTCCGCCCTGAGATCGGTAGGTTGTGAGTTCAAACCCCCGGCTGAGGCATACCAAAGACTATAAAAATGGGACCCATTACCTCCCTGCTTAGCACTCAGCATCAAGGGTTGGAATTGGGGGTTAAATGGCAAAAAATTATTCCCGGGCGCGGCCACCGCTGCTGCTCACTGCTCCCCTCGCCTCACATGGGGTGATCAAGGGTGATGGGTCAAATGCAGAGGATAATTTTGCCACAAAATCATTGGTACTTTACTTTAACTTAATAGCAGCTAAACTCTTTGGTGGATTCAAACTCTGTTAAAGAACAAAATGTTTGGTTTATCTCGGATCTGTTTTAAACCCTCACACATTTTGATTCTGAAATACGTGACTATTATGAAAATATCAAAGGCAAAAATCATAGATAATAATATCATAACGGGGTGGGGGTGTACATGCTGCAGTCAATGAAATGTTAACCCTGATGCTTGCTATTTATTTTTTTGGCAAGCGCACCTCTATGAGAATATGAAAGCAAACTGCGATTACGTAACGTTGATGATTCCCAAAGTCGAGTTTTGGGAAGCTCCGGGGAAGATGGGAGCGCTGCCAGAAATAGGAGCAATTGTCACGCTTCATTATCTCCCTGACTCTCTTCAAGTCCTCGGACGGCGCCAGTCGCTTTTAATCATTTCTCATTGGGATCAATACTTTATTCTAAATGCCACGTCCAAACAATTCATATTTGCGGAAATATGCCG
This sequence comes from Nerophis lumbriciformis, assembly GCF_033978685.3. Taxonomy (NCBI): domain Eukaryota; kingdom Metazoa; phylum Chordata; class Actinopteri; order Syngnathiformes; family Syngnathidae; genus Nerophis; species Nerophis lumbriciformis. Next base: position 2,216,230 of record NC_084556.2, read on the forward strand.
ACCCATTTAGTCCAAGGGTGGATTATTTACATTTTTCTTCACGCTTACCTGCCCAAATATCAATCTTTAAAAGCGCAGTACAATTAAGAACAGGCATTTTTTTTACCCTAAATTATGCTAACTGCTAAGGAAGTACTGTATTTTTAGGACTATAAGTCGCAGTTTTTTTCATGGTTTGGATTAGGAGTGACAGATTGTTTGGTAAACGTATAGCATGTTCTATATGTTATAGTTATTTGAATGACTCTTACCATAATATGTTACGTTAACATACCAGTTGGTTATTTATGCCTCATATAACGTACACTTATTCAGCCTGTTGTTCACTATTCTTTATTTATTTCAAATTGCCTTTCAAATGTCTATTATTGGTGTTGAGTTTTATCAAATACATTTCCCCAAAAAATGCGACTTATATATGTTTTTTTCCCTTCTTTATTATGCATTTTCGGCCGGTGAGACTTATACTCCGGCGCGACTTATACTCCGAAAAATACGGTAATGTTACGCCATAGTCGCGTTTTGGTATGCACCAGGGTTTTAAAGTCACCAAATGTCACAAATTAAAATGAAAACTGCTTATTTTTAATGATTTTTCAATGATTCTCCAAGAAGGAGACTTTACCTGCCGAAGAGGGTTGTCCAGTTTAGGGTTTCTCATGTGTTAGCTAGCATGCTACTTTCTGATTTATTGCGAATGACGCAAGGATAGGGCTGGGCGATATATCGATATACTCGATATATCGCGGGTTTGTCTCTGCGCGATATAGAAAATGACTTTATCGTGATATTCAGTAACCGTATTTTTCGGACTATAAGTCGCAGTTTTTTTCATAGTTTGGCCGGGGGTGCGACTTATACTCAGGAACGACTTATGTGTGAAATGATTAACACATTACCGTAAAATACCAAATAATATTATTTCGCTCATTCACGTAAGAGACTAGACGTATAAGATTTCATGGGATTTAGCGATTAGGAGTGACAGATTGTTTGGTAAACGTATAGCATGTTCTATATGTTATAGTTATTTGAATGACTCTTACCATAAAATGTTACGTTAACATACCAGTTGGTTATTTATGCCTCATATAACGTACACTTATTCAGCCTGTTGTTCACTATTCTTTATTTATTTTAAATTGCCTTTCAAATGTCTATTATTGGTGTTGGCTTTTATCAAATAAATTTCCCCAAAAAATGCGACTTATATATGTTTTTTTCCCTTCTTTATTATGCATTTTCGGCCGGTGAGACTTATACTCCGGCGCGACTTATACTCCGAAAAATACGGTAATGTTACGCCATAGTCGTGTTTTGGTATGCACCAGGGTTTTAAAGTCACCAAATGTCACAAATTAAAATGAAAACTGCTTATTTTTAATGATTTTTCAATGATTCTCCAAGAAGGAGACTTTACCTGCCGAAGAGGGTTGTCCAGTTTAGGGTTTCTCATGTGTTAGCTAGCATGCTACTTTCTGATTTATTGGGAACGACGCAAGGATAGGGCTGGGCGATATATCGATATACTCGATATATCGCGGGTTTGTCTCTGAGCGATATAGAAAATGACTATATTGTGATATTCAGTAACCGTATTTTTCGGACTATAAGGCGCAGGTTTTTTCATAGTTTGGCCGGGGGTGCGACTTATACTCAGGAACGACTTATGTGTGAAATTATTAACACATTACCGTAAAATACCAAATAATATTATTTAGCTCATTCACGTAAGAGACTAGACTTATAAGATTTCATGGGATTTAGCGATTAGGAGTGACAGATTGTTTGGTAAACGTATAGCATGTTCTATATGTTATAGTTATTTGAATGACTCTTACCATAATATGTTACGTTAACATACCAGTTGGTTATTTATGCCTCATATAACGTACACTTATTCAGCCTGTTGTTCACTATTCTTTATTTATTTTAAATTGCCTTTCAAATGTCTATTCTTGGTGTTGGCTTTTATCAAATAAATTTCCCCAAAAAATGCGACTTATACTCCAGTGCGACTTATATATGTTTTTTTCTTTCTTTATTATGCATTTTCGGCCGGTGAGACTTATACTCCGGCGCGACTTATACTCCGAAAAATGCGGTAATGTTACACCATAGTCGCGTTTTGGTATGCACCAGGGTTTTAAAGTCACCAAATGTCACAAATTAAAATGAAAACTGCTTATTTTTAATGATTTTTCAATGATTCTCCAAGAAGGAGACTTTACCTGCCGAAGAGGGTTGTCCAGTTTAGGGTTTCTCATGTGTTAGCTAGCATGCTACTTTCTGATTTATTGCGAATGACGCAAGGATAGGGCTGGGCGATATACTCGATACATCGTGGGTTTGTCTCTGTGCGATATAGAAAATGACTATATTGTGATATTCAGTAACCGTATTTTTCGGACTATAAGTCGCAGTTTTTTTCATAGTTTGGACGGGGGTGCGACTTATACTCAGGAACGACTTATGTGTGAAATTATTAACACATTACCGTAAAATACCAAATAATATTATTTAGCTCATTCACGTAAGAGACTAGACGTATAAGATTTCATGGGATTTAGCGATTAGGAGTGACAGATTGTTTGGTAAACGTATAGCATGTTCTATATGTTATAGTTATTTGAATGACTCTTACCATAATATGTTACGTTAACATACCAGTTGGTTATTTATGCCTCATATAACTTACACTTATTCAGCCTGTTGTTCACTATTCTTTATTTATTTCAAATTGCCTTTCAAATGTCTATTATTGGTGTTGGGTTTTATCAAATAAATTTCCCCCAAAAAATGCGACTTATATATGTTTTTTTCCCTTCTTTATTATGCATTTTCGGCCGGTGAGACTTATACTCCGGCGCGACTTATACTCCGAAAAATACGGTAATGTTACGCCATAGTCTCGTTTTGGTATGCACCAGGGTTTTAAAGTCACCAAATGTCACAAATTAAAATGAAAACTGCTTATTTTTAATGATTCTTTCAATGATTCTCCAAGAAGGAGACTTTACCTGCCGAAGAGGGTTGTCCAGTTTAGGGTTTCTCATGTGTTAGCTAGCATGCTACTTTCTGATTTATTGGGAACGACGCAAGGATAGGGCTGGGCGATATATCGATATACTCGATATATCGCGGGTTTGTCTCTGTGCGATATAGAAAATGACTATATTGTGATATTCAGTAACCGTATTTTTCGGACTATAAGTCGCAGTTTTTTTCATAGTTTGGCCGGGGGTGCGACTTATACTCAGGAACGACTTATGTGTGAAATTATTAACACATTAGCGTAAAATATCAAATAATATTATTGATCTCATTCACGTAAGAGACTAGACGTATAAGATTTCATGGGATTTAGCGATTAGGAGTGACAGATTGTTTGGTAAACGTATAGCATGTTCTATATGTTATAGTTATTTGAATGACTCTTACCATAATATGTTACGTTAACATACCAGTTGGTTATTTATGCCTCATATAACGTACACTTATTCAGCCTGTTGTTCACTATTCTTTATTTATTTCAAATTGCCTTTCAAATGTCTATTATTGGTGTTGGCTTTTATCAAATACATTTCCCCCAAAAATGCGACTTATATATGTTTTTTTCCCTTCTTTATTATGCATTTTCAGCCGGTGAGACTTATACTCCAGAGCGACTTATACTCCGAAAAATACGGTAATGTTACGCCATAGTCGCGTTTTGGTATGCACCAGGGTTTTAAAGTCACCAAATGTCACAAATTAAAATGAAAACTGCTTATTTTTAATGATTCTTTCAATGATTCTCCAAAAAGGAGACTTTACCTGCCCAAAAGGGTTGTCCAGTTTAGGGTTTCTCATGTGTTAGCTAGCATGCTACTTTCTGATTTATTGCGAATGACGCAAGGATAGGGCTGGGCGATATATCGATATACTCGATATATCGCGGGTTTGTCTCTGTGCGATATAGAAAATGACTATATTGTGATATTCAGTAACCGTATTTTTCGGACTATAAGTCGCAGTTTTTTTCATAGTTTGGCCGGGGGTGCGACTTATACTCAGGAGCGACTTATGTGTGAAATTATTAACACATTACCGTAAAATACCAAATAATATTATTTAGCTCATTCACGTAAGAGACTAGACGTATAAGATTTCATGGGATTTAGCGATTAGGAGTGACCGATTGTTTGGTAAACGTATAGCATGTTCTATATGTTATAGTTATTTGAATGACTCTTACCATAATATGTTACATTAACATACCAGTTGGTTATTTATGCCTCATATAACGTACACTTATTCAGCCCGTTGTTCACTATTCTTTATTTATTTCAAATTGCCTTTCAAATGTCTATTATTGGTGTTGGCTTTTATCAAATAAATTTCCCCCAAAAATGCGACTTATATATGTTTTTTTCCCTTCTTTATTATGCATTTTCGGCCGGTGAGACTTATACTCCGGCGCGACTTATACTCCGAAAAATACGGTAATGTTACGCCATAGTCTCGTTTTGGTATGCACCAGGGTTTTAAAGTCACCAAATGTCACAAATTAAAATGAAAACTGCTTATTTTTAATGATTCTTTCAATGATTCTCCAAAAAGGAGACTTTACCTGCCGAAAAGGGTTGTCCAGTTTAGGGTTTCTCATGTGTTAGCTAGCATGCTACTTTCTGATTTATTGGGAACGACGCAAGGATAGGGCTGGGCGATATATCGATATACTCGATATATCGCGGGTTTGTCTCTGTGCGATATAGAAAATGACTATATTGTGATATTCAGTAACCGTATTTTTCGGACTATAAGGCGCAGTTTTTTTCATAGTTTGGACGGGGGTGCGACTTATACTCAGGAACGACTTATGTGTGAAATTATTAACACATTACCGTAAAATACCAAATAATATTATTTAGCTCATTCACGTAAGAGACTAGACGTATAAGATTTCATGGGATTTAGCGATTAGGAGTGACAGATTGTTTGGTAAACGTATAGCATGTTCTATATGTTATAGTTATTTGAATGACTCTTACCATAATATGTTACGTTAACATACCAGTTGGTTATTCATGCCTCATATAACGTACACTTATTCAGCCTGTTGTTCACTATTCTTTATTTATTTCAAATTGCCTTTCAAATGTCTATTATTGGTGTTGGGTTTTATCAAATAAATTTCCCCAAAAAATGCGACATATATGTTTTTTTCCCCTTCTTTATTATGCATTTTCGGCCGGTGAGACTTATACTCCAGAGCGACTTATACTCCGAAAAATACGGTAATGTTACGCCATAGTCTCGTTTTGGTATGCACCAGGGTTTTAAAGTCACCAAATGTCACAAATTAAAATGAAAACTGCTTATTTTTAATGATTTTTCAATGATTCTCCAAGAAGGAGACTTTACCTCCCGAAAAGGGTTGTCCAGTTTAGGGTTTCTCATGTGTTAGCTAGCATGCTACTTTCTGATTTATTGGGAACGACGCAAGGATAGGGCTGGGCGATATATCGATATACTCGATATATCGCGGGTTTGTCTCTGTGCGATATAGAAAATGACTATATCGTGATATTCAGTAACCGTATTTTTCGGACTATAAGTCGCAGTTTTTTTCATAGTTTGGCCGGGGGTGCGACTTATACTCAGGAGCGACTTATGTGTGAAATTATTAACACATTACCGTAAAATACCAAATAATATTATTTAGCTCATTCACGTAAGAGACTAGACGTATAAGATTTCATGGGATTTAGCGATTAGGAGTGACAGATTGTTTGGTAAACGTATAGCATGTTCTATATGTTATAGTTATTTGAATGACTCTTACCATAATATGTTACGTTAACATACCAGTTGGTTATTTATGCCTCATATAACGTACACTTATTCAGCCTGTTGTTCACTATTCTTTATTTATTTCAAATTGCCTTTCAAATGTCTATTATTGGTGTTGGGTTTTATCAAATAAATTTCCCCAAAAAATGCGACTTATATATGTTTTTTTCCCTTCTTTATTATGCATTTTCGGCCGGTGAGACTTATACTCCAGAGCGACTTATACTCCGAAAAATACGGTAATGTTACGCCATAGTCTCGTTTTGGTATGCACCAGGGTTTTAAAGTCACCAAATGTCACAAATTAAAATGAAAACTGCTTATTTTTAATGATTCTTTCAATGATTCTCCAAGAAGGAGACTTTACCTGCCGAAGAGGGTTGTCCAGTTTAGGGTTTCTCATGTGTTAGCTAGCATGCTACTTTCTGATTTATTGCGAATGACGCAAGGATAGGGCTGGGCGATATATGGATATACTCGATATATCGCGGGTTTGTCTCTGTGCGATATAGAAAATGACTATATTGTGATATTCAGTAACCGTATTTTTCGGACTATAAGGCGCAGTTTTTTTCATAGTTTGGCCGGGGGTGCGACTTATACTCAGGAGCGACTTATGTGTGAAATTATTAACACATTACCGTAAAATACCAAATAATATTATTTAGCTCATTCACGTAAGAGACTAGACGTATAAGATTTCATGGGATTTAGCGATTAGGAGTGACAGATTGTTTGGTAAACGTATAGCATGTTCTATATGTTATAGTTATTTGAATGACTCTTACCATAATATGTTACGTTAACATACCAGTTGGTTATTTATGCCTCATATAACGTACACTTATTCAGCCTGTTGTTCACTATTCTTTATTTATTTTAAATTGCCTTTCAAATGTCTATTATTGGTGTTGGGTTTTATCAAATAAATTTCCCCCAAAAATGCGACTTATATATGTTTTTTTCCCTTCTTTATTATGCATTTTCGGCCGGTGAGACTTATACTCCGGCGCGACTTATACTCCGAAAAATACGGTAATGTTACGCCATAGTCGCGTTTTGGTATGCACCAGGGTTTTAAAGTCACAAATTAAAATGAAAACTGCTTATTTTTAATGATTCTTTCAATGATTCTCCAAGAAGGAGACTTTACCTGCCGAAGAGGGTTGTCCAGTTTAGGGTTTCTCATGTGTTAGCTAGCATGCTACTTTCTGATTTATTGCGAATGACGCAAGGATAGGGCTGGGCGATATATCGATATACTCGATATATCGCGGGTTTGTCTCTGTGCGATATAGAAAATGACTATATTGTGATATTCAGTAACCGTATTTTTCGGACTATAAGTCACAGTTTTTTTCATAGTTTGGCCGGGGGTGCGACTTATACTCAGGAACGACTTGAAATTATTAACACATTACCGTAAAATACCAAATAAAATGATTTAGCTCATTTCAAACTATGAAAAAAACTGCGACTTATAGTTAGAAAAATACGGTAATTGTTTTTGTTTGTTTTTTTGTCTGTATGTTAGCTAGCACACTACTTCCAGAATTGTACCATGTGGTTTAAAAAAAATCGTTACATTGTGACAGAAAATACATGTCTTTTTTTAAGAGTGAATAAAACTTAACGGGACATGTATTTTTTTTGTTCGTCTGCATGTCAACTAGCAAGCTACATTACAACATAATAGAGAACAACGCACGGTGACAAAACTACAACTATTTTGTTTTCGAAATGTTATTCTTGTCTTTGTCCGTTTTATGTATTCATCACGGAAGACCAAATGTTCCCAAACATGAGACTTTACTGGTTTTCATGCTCTGGTTTCTCAAGTGTTAGCGAACACGCTAGCTAACAAGCTACTTTGATTTATTACGAATGACGCAAGGATAAGACAAACAGGACTGCCTACCATTAAAAACACCAACAATAAAACATACATTCCTCTAACAAAAGTAAAATTAATCATTTCATTCAGTAATTTTTTGTTTTGTTTTGTTTGTCCGTATGTTAGCTAGCACACTACTTACTACTGGTGATTGAAAATGGTGATGGTATGATATGACAGAATTGTATCTTGTGGTTGACAAAATCGTTACATTGTGACAAAAACAGAAAATACATGCCTTTTTTAAAAGTGAAAAAAATCGTAGCGGGACATGTATTTTCTATTTTGTTTGTCTGTACGTCAACTAGCGGCCAATTTTAGAATGAACGGAAAACAACGCAAGGTGACGAAACTACGACTATTTGTGTTTTTTTGGCGGGGCGAAATGTTCTTCTTGTCTATGTCCGTTAACGTATTTCAAAGGGAAGACCAAATGTTCCCAAACAAGAGACTTTACTGGTTTTCAAGCTGTGGTTTCTCATGTGTTAGCGAACAAGCTACTTCCTGATTTATCGTGAATAATGCTAGGATGAGACAGGCGGGAATGCCTACCATTAAAAACAGCAAAAAGTGAACATAGATCCTTCTCACAAAAACGAAACTAATAATTTCATTTACTAATGTTTTTTTGTTTGTTTGTCCGTATGTTAGCTAGCACACTACTTCCTGGTAAATGAAAAATGATCTAATACGACCGAATTATACCACGAGATCGAGGACACAGTTAGATTGTGGCTTTATCTATAAAAATAGAAAATACATTCATTTTAAGAGCGGAGAAATCGTAGCGGGACATGTGTTTTTTTGTTCGTCGACATGTCAACAAGCCGGCTACCTCCTAATTAACGGGAAAAAAAACGCTGTTTTTGTTTTTGCGTTTTTCTTTGTCCGTTTATGTTCTTCGCGGAGAAGACCAAACGTTCCCAAACAATAGACTTCACCGGCCGGCAAGGGTTTTCATGTTTCTGATTTCTCTTGAGTTAGCTAGCAAGCTACTTCCTGATTTAACGCGAATGACGCTAGGAATAAACAGACTAAATAATCAACTGGAAAAATACAACATAAATTTGTCAAACAAAAGCGCAATTTAATAATTACTTAATAATTAATTGTTTTTGTTTGTTCGTATGTTAGCTAGCTCAGGAATTCCTGGTTATTGAATTATGATATAAAACAACGGAATTGTACCATGTGGTTAAGGACACATTTATATTGTCGTTTAATTAGCAAACACGAAAAATACATAAATTGTTGCTAACTATTGCCAGCCATGACTCGTGCTAGCCAAAGTCTAGGCTACACGATATTTGTTTACTAGGCAAATGCACTTCCTGTCCCTCACTTAACGCGTTCCGTGTGGCAACTCTGTACCAAATGTTCTCTACCGTAAAATCCCATTACCATTAATTACCCTTACGCTCTTAATATCTACTTCTAACAGATGTTTTCCAGCTAAGAAGTGACGTGCTCCTTAATGAACACACCCTAAATAGTGCAAATGAAAGATTGTAACATGGACACGAGGCCTGCACACCATCAGTGTTCTCTGCTTGCGATCAGACCAGCGCCGTAAATCCGTCGCGTTGTGTAATCGTTTCAAAGCACTGCCAGAAAAACTTTGTTCTCCGTGTGCCGGCTCGCGCTGGCTGCAGAGGGAAAAAAATGACAATCCCTGACAAACAAGTGTGTTTACACGGGCAATGAGACACTGATGTGGTCGGAATATTGAGCAGCAGCCATCAGGGAACATCTGGGCAACAGTGCACGAGTGGCCATCTGCATGCTAATAAATAAAGCCTTAAATATATATATATATATATATATATATATATATATATATATATATATATATATATATATATATATATATATATATATATATTCAACTTCAGCCTAAACCCTTTCGGTCTGCAACATTTTCATTTTCAATCTATGAATGTACAACTGTTTGTTTATTTTGTTGACCATTGACCGAAGAATAATAAACTAAAAAAAAATAAAAAAATAAAATAAATATATATATATATATATATATATATGAATGTGTGTGTATATGTATATATATATATATGAATGTGTGTGTATATGTATATATATGTATGTATATATATATATATATATATATATATATATATATATATATATATATATATATATATATGTGTGTGTATGTATATATGTGTGTGCATATATTTATATGTATATATATAAACACACACACACACACACACACATATATATATATATATATATATATATATATATATATATATATATATATATAAGGGCTGCAACAACTAATCGATTAAAATCGATTATAAAAATAGTTGGCGATTAATTTAGTCATCGATTCGTTGGAGCTATGCTATGCGCATGCGCAGAGGCTACTTTTTATTTTTAATTTTTTAATTTTTAATTTTTATTTTTTATAAACCTTTATTTATAAACTGCAACATTTACAAACAGCTGAGAAAAAATATTCAAAATAAGTATGGTGCCAGTTTGCTGTTTTTTTTCTCAATACAATACTGGAAAGGATAGAAATGTAGTTTGTCTCTTTTATCCGATTATTAATCGATTAATCGAAATAATAATCGACAGATTAATCGATTATCAAATTAGTTGTTAGTTGCAGCCCTAATATATATATATATATATATATATATATATATATATATATATATATATATATATATATATATGTATGTATGTATATATGTTTACATATATATGTATATGTATATATGTGTATATGTATATATATGTATATGTATGTATGTATGTATATATTTGTATGTAAATGTATATATGTTTACATATATATGTATATGTATATATATGTATGTGTGTGTGTATATATATATATATATATATATATATATATATATATATATATATATATATATATATATATATATATATATATATGTATATATGTATATGTGTTTCTTACATCGATGCGGTTTGTCTGCTTCAATGCATTTGAGGTAATTGTGTAATACGGATAAATGCAAATTTTGTGTATTTGACTTGGACCTTTATTTTGAAGTCCCTCATCCATAGCAACTCAACAGGACTATTTGTCATATTTGTACCCTTGTACTCATTCTTTATGCCTTTGATAGAGATTTGTATGACTAAATAATCGACTTCACTTCCAATTTTACTGTCATGTACCGACTGCTCGAGGGGCTTTTCGTCTTTGTTGATATTTTGGCTTTTATTGTGCTAAGTGATGCAACAAGATGAAATGCCAGATCTTCCATCTGCAGCTTTTTTTTTTTTTTTTAACAACGTGGCAGATTTGGAGTTATTACCAAGCTTTTCTTTAATTAAAATGGCACTTTTTTTCCTTCCCTTCTCTTTTTTTAACTGTTTAACTGGCAACAGACTTTCATTTGTACCGAGGAAAGAAAAAAAAGAATTGCAGAAAAAGCCTTTGATATTTGATGAATTCATCATATCATTAAGTTAGATAAAAAACATGTAATTTATCAATAAATTATTTTTTTATTTTTTTAAATTTTCGACTACTTTGATTA
>NC_084556.2:2232500-2275000 GCF_033978685.3 Nerophis lumbriciformis
TGCCAAAGCCACCCCTGCCGAGAAGACGGTGGTAGAAATTCCAGCCAACACACGGACGATGGAGGCCGGAGCGTGTTCAGCTGACGTTGGTTTAAAGCGAGAGCGACGCAGGATTTGACTTTTCCAAAAAAATATTGGAGTTTTTTGAACAATGATACAGGTAAAAGCCAGTAAATTAGAATATTTTGAAAAACTTGATTTATTTCAGTAATTGCATTCAAAAGGTGTAACTTGTACATTATATTTATTCATTGCACACAGACTGATGCATTCAAATGTTTATTTCATTTAATTTTGATGATTTGAAGTGGCAACAAATGAAAATCCAAAATTCCGTGTGTCACAAAATTAGAATATTACTTAAGGCTAATACAAAAAAGGGATTTTTAGAAATGTTGGCCAACTGAAAAGTATGAAAATGAAAAATATGAGCATGTACAATACTCAATACTTGGTTGGAGCTCCTTTTGCCTCAATTACTGCGTTAATGCGGCGTGGCATGGAGTCGATGAGTTTCTGGCACTGCTCAGGTGTTATGAGAGCCCAGGTTGCTCTGATAGTGGCCTTCAACTCTTCTGCGTTTTTGGGTCTGGCATTCTGCATCTTCCTTTTCACAATACCCCACAGATTTTCTATGGGGCTAAGGTCAGGGGAGTTGGCGGGCCAATTTAGAACAGAAATACCATGGTCCGTAAACCAGGCACGGGTAGATTTTGCGCTGTGTGCAGGCGCCAAGTCCTGTTGGAACTTGAAATCTCCATCTCCATAGAGCAGGTCAGCAGCAGGAAGCATGAAGTGCTCTAAAACTTGCTGGTAGACGGCTGCGTTGACCCTGGATCTCAGGAAACAGAGTGGACCGACACCAGCAGATGACATGGCACCCCAAACCATCACCCAACCATGCAAATTTTGCATTTCCTTTGGAAATCGAGGTCCCAGAGTCTGGAGGAAGACAGGAGAGGCACAGGATCCACGTTGCCTGTAGTCTAGTGTAAAGTTTCCACCATCAGTGATGGTTTGGGGTGCCATGTCATCTGCTGGTGTCGGTCCACTCTGTTTCCTGAGATCCAGGGTCAACGCAGCCGTCTACCAGCAAGTTTTAGAGCACTTCATGCTTCCTGCTGCTGACCTGCTCTATGGAGATGGAGATTTCAAGTTCCAACAGGACTTGGCGCCTGCACACAGCGCAAAATCTACCCGTGCCTGGTTTACGGACCATGGTATTTCTGTTCTAAATTGGCCCGCCAACTCCCCTGACCTTAGCCCCATAGAAAATCTGTGGGGTATTGTGAAAAGGAAGATGCAGAATGCCAGACCCAAAAACGCAGAAGAGTTGAAGGCCACTATCAGAGCAACCTGGGCTCTCATAACACCTGAGCAGTGCCAGAAACTCATCGACTCCATGCCACGCCGCATGAACGCAGTCATTGAGGCAAAAGCAGCTCCAACCAAGTATTGAGTATTGTACATGCTCATATTTTTCATTTTCATACTTTTCAGTTGGCCAACATTTCTAAAAATCCCTTTTTTGTATTAGCCTTACACAATATTCTAATTTTGTGACACACGGAATTTTGGATTTTCATTTGTTGCCACTTCAAATCATCAAAATTAAATGAAATAAACATTTGAATGCATCAGTCTGTGTGCAATGAATAAATATAATGTACAAGTTACACCTTTTGAATGCAATTACTGAAATAAATCAAGTTTTTCAAAATATTCTAATTTACTGGCTTTTACCTGTATATGAGGAGCAACCACGTTTCATTTTATGTGCCAAAACGAAGCCACATTGGAACCCCTAATTAGAGATGTCCGATATTAAATGTTTTAAAATGTAATATCGGAAATTATCTGTATCGGTTTCAAAAAGTAAAATGTATGACTTTTTAAAACGCCGCTGTACGGAGTGGTACACGGACGTAGGGAGAAGTACAGAGCGCCAATAAACCTTAAAGGCACTGCCTTTACGTGCCGGCCCAGTCACATAATATCTACGGCTTTTCACACACACATAAGTGAATGCAATCATACTTGGTCAACAGCCATACAGGTCACACTGAGGGTCGGCGTATAAACAACTTTAACACTGTTACAAATATGCGCCACACTGTGAACCCACACCAAACAAGAATGACAAACACATTTCGGGAGAACATCCGCACCGTAACACAACATAAACACAACAGAACAAATACCCAGAACCCCTTGCAGCACTAACTCTTCCGGGACGCTACAATATATAATAATAATGGTAATCGAATTGAGAGGTGGCCAAAGGTTTCTACCTCTAATAAACACTACAGTATAAGCAGATGTATTAACAGGTCATATGCAAAAACAACTTAAATCTGGCAGATCGTAGACTTAGATTGGTCAGATCTAGTCTTAGATTTAGATTGGTCAGATTTAGTCTTTGATTTAGATTGGTCAGATTTAGACTTAGATTGGTCAGATTTAGTCTCAGATTTAGATTGGTCAGATTTAGTCTCGGATTTAGATTGGTCAGATTTAGTCTCGGACTTAGATTGGTCAGATTTAGTCTCATATTTAGATTGGTCAGATTTAGTCTTAGACTTAGATTGGTCAGATTTAGTCTTAGACTTAGATTGGTCAGATTTAGTTTTGGACTTAGATTGGTCAGATCGAGTGTTGGACTTATATTGGTCAGATTTAGTCTCAGACTTAGATTAGTCAGATCTAGTTTTAGACTTAGATTGGTCAGATTTAGTCTCATACTTAGATTGGTCAGGTCTAGTCTTAGACTTAGATTGGTCAGATTTAGTCTTAGACTTAGATTGGTCAAATTTAGTCTTCGACTTGGATTGGTCATATTTAGTCTTAGACTTAGATTGGTCAGATTTAGTTTTAGATTTAGATTGGTCAGATTTAGTCTTAGATTTAGATTGGTCAGATTTAGTCTTAGACTTACATCAGTCAGATGTAGCATTAGATTTAGATTGGACACAAAATGCCTTAGACTTAGATTGGTCATATATAGTCTTAAACTTAGATTGGTCACATATAGTCTTAGACTTAGATGGGTCAGATGTAGCCTTAGATTTAGATTGGTCAGATGTAGTCTTAGATTTAGATTGGTCACATATAGTCTTAGACTTAGATGGGTCAGATCTAGTGTTAGACTTAGATGGGTCAGATATATTCTTAGACCAAGATTGGTCACATATAGTCTTAGACTTACAGTAGATTAGTCAGATTGAGTGTTAGACTTAGATTGGTCAGATATAGCCTTATATTGGTCAGATATAGTCTTAGATTTAGATTGGTCAGATATATTCTTAGACCTCGATTGGTCAGATCTAGCCTTGGACTTAGATTGGTCAGTGCTAGTCTTGGACTTAGATTGGTCACATATAGTCTTAGACTTAGATTGGTCAGATCTAGTGTTAGACTTAAATTGGTCAAATGTAGCCTTAGTCTTAGATTGGTCACATATAGTCTTAGACTTAGATTGGTCACATATAGTCTTAGACTTAGATGGGTCAGATCTAGTGTTAGACTTAGATGGGTCAGATATAGATTTAGACTTAGATTTGTTAGATATAGCCTTATATTGGTCAGATATAGTCTTAGATTTAGATTGGTCAGATATATTCTTAGACCTCGATTGGTCAGATCTTGTCTTAGACTTAGAATGGTCAGATCTAGCCTTAGACTTAGATTGGTCAGATCTAGTCTTAGACTTAAATTCGTCAGATCTAGTCTTGGACTTAGATTGGTCAGATCTAGTCTTTGACTTAGATTGGTCAGATGTAGCCTTAGACTTAGATTGGTCACATATAGTCTTAGACTTAGATTGGTCACATATAGTCTTAGACTTAGATTGGTCACATATAGTCATAGACTTAGATGGGTCAGATCTAGTGTTAGACATAGATGGGTCAGATATAGATTTAGACTTAGATTTGTCAGATATATTCTTAGACTTAGATTGGTCAGATATATTCTTAGACCTCGATTGGTCAGATATAGCCTTATATTGGTCAGGTATAGTCTTAGACTTAGATTGGTCAGATATATTCTTAGACCTCGAGTGGTCAGATCTAGTCTTGGACTTAGAATGGTCAGATCTAGTCTTGGACGGAGATTGGTCAGATTTAGTCTTGGACTGAGATTGGTCAGATTTAGTCTTGGACTTGGATTGGTCAGATCTAGTGTTAGACTTAGATTGGTCAGATCTAGTCTTGGACTTAAATTCGTCAGATCTAGTCTTGGACTTAGATTGGTCAGATCTAGTCTTAGACTTAGATTGGTCAGATGTAGCCTTAGACTTAGATTTGGTCACATATAGTCTTAGACTTAGATTGGTCAGATCTAATGTTAGACTTAAATTGGTCAAATGTAGCCTTAGTCTTAGATTGGTCACATATAGTCTTAGACTTAGATTGGTCACATATAGTCTTAGACTTAGATGGGTCAGATCTAGTGTTAGACATAGATGGGTCAGATATAGATTTAGACTTAGATTTGTCAGATATATTCTTAGACTTAGATTGGTCAGATGTAGCCTTAGACTTAGACTGGTCACATATAGTCTTAGACTTAGATTGGTCAGATCTCGTGTTAGACTTAAATTGGTCAAATGTAGCCTTAGTCTTAGATTGGTCACATATAGTCTTAGACTTAGATTGGTCAGATCTAGTGTTAGACTTAGATGGGTCAGCTATAGATTCAGACTTAGATTTGTCAGATATATTCTTAGACCTCGATTGGTCAGATATAGCCTTATATTGGTCAGGTATAGTCTTAGACTTAGATTGGTCAGATATATTCTTAGACCTTGAGTGGTCAGATCTAGCCTTAGACTTAGATTGGTCAGATCTAGTCTTGGACTGAGATTGGTCAGATTTAGTCTTGGACTGAGATTGGTCAGATTTAGTCTTGGACTTGGATTGGTCAGATCTAGTGTTAGACTTAGATTGGTCAGATCTAGTCTTGGACTTAAATTCGTCAGATCTAGTCTTGGACTTAGATTGGTCAGATCTAGTCTTAGACTTAGATTGGTCAGATGTAGCCTTAGACTTAGATTTGGTCACATATAGTCTTAGACTTAGATTGGTCAGATCTAATGTTAGACTTAAATTGGTCAAATGTAGCCTTAGTCTTAGATTGGTCACATATAGTCTTACACTTAGATTGGTCACATATAGTCTTAGACTTAGATGGGTCAGATCTAGTGTTAGACATAGATGGGTCAGATATAGATTTAGACTTAGATTTGTCAGATATATTCTTAGACTTAGATTGGTCAGATGTAGCCTTAGACTTAGACTGGTCACATATAGTCTTAGACTTAGATTGGTCAGATCTCGTGTTAGACTTAAATTGGTCAAATGTAGCCTTAGTCTTAGATTGGTCACATATAGTCTTAGACTTAGATTGGTCACATATAGTCTTAGACTTATATGGGTCAGATCTAGTGTTAGACTTAGATGGGTCAGCTATAGATTCAGACTTAGATTTGTCAGATATATTCTTAGACTTAGATTGGTCAGATATATTCTTAGACCTCGATTGGTCAGATATAGCCTTATATTGGTCAGGTATAGTCTTAGACTTAGATTGGTCAGATGTATTCTTAGACCTTGAGTGGTCAGATCTAGCCTTAGACTTAGATTGGTCAGATCTAGTCTTGGACTGAGATTGGTCAGATTTAGTCTTGGACTGAGATTGGTCAGATCTAGTCTTGGACTGAGATTGGTCAGATTTAGTCTTGGATTTAGATTGGTCAGATTTAGTCTTGGACTTGGATTGGTCAGATCTAGTGTTAGACTTAGATTGGTCAGATCTAGCCTTAAACTTAGCTTCAGTGTAGCTTTAAATCTATACCATTCGGCCTTTTGTTCTACCATTTTTTTCCAAGCTAATTTGTTTTTTTTTTGGGGTCGTTTTTGTTCACATTCTATTCTATTCTGTTGATATAATTCTGCTAGAATACATTAGGAATTCATAGAATGCCTTTTTCAGAGCATCGTGGAGTCAATTTCCTTTCAGGGCCGCACGCGTTGCTCCCCAAAGAACAAGCTCCATTCCGTTTCCTTTTTCCTTCCGCAATTATCAGTTCTTCTTTTTTTTTCTACTCAGCCTCGGAATAAATTAGCAAACAGTCATCCAGTACACAGCCTTTCTTCAATTTACCGCCTCTTATCAATTGGCTTCCCTTTTATCTTTTAGTGTTTTTTTTCCCTTTCTCCATCTTAACCAGCACATCCCTCTTTCGCCGCCACCGCCGCGCTTATTTACGCGCGTCGTTCCAGGTAGTTTTTATCGCTGCCTTCAAGGAGAGGGCGGAAGGAAAGCAAAAATAAAAGGATGGATGGAAGATAAAGAGCAACGCTTTAAGGTAGAAAAAGTCTGTGGTACGGCGTCAGTCTGGTGACTCTTAGGTGTATTACCGCTAGCTTCCTCCCGTTTAATAGCGTAATATGACCAATTGAAGGACCGCCAGCGAGCTTTTATTCATTTCAGCGACGCTAGCGTTGATATACGACCACACGAGTCCACCGGCAAAATTGGTAGACAAAAAAAAAACAAAAAAACACGCGACAAGCTGTTACGGCTCAACAACACCCGGCTGTAATCAACTCGCGTTTTAGTTGTTTTACGAGGGGGAACGCGGCGCGAGGTGATTAGCATATGTTTTGTTGGCATAAATTTGGAATTTACGGCTGTTGTCAAAAGTGACTGTTGGACAAAGTCGATTATTAAGCGAGTAAATGGCCTGACAGAGCTTTATGTGAACTTCCTTAATGGCGGCAGTCAGTCTGTTTCAAATCACACTCACACACTAATCATCATCAGCATGAACGCCGCCACTTAGACTCGTGGCTAGCTAGGCCCGTTTATATCTCGGAACAAACAAACAAAAAACAACTCACAAGCTGCGACAATAATTTAGTATCCTTTTACGTCTCGTTAAACTTTGTGGCGGTAGTCAATTGTGCGCCGCCTAGCGCGGGGGCTGTAACCGTTAGCAAAGTGCTTTTTGGTCAACATTGCTAAAGCGCAGGATGACAAAAATATCAGTTGGATTAAAAATGTCTGGGAAAAAAGTCCATCAAGTCGACATTTGGCAAAGCTTTATTCAAAATAGTCGCATCGGAACGAACGACGCTAACAAAACAACACGGATGAATGCTCAGTTAGAGACCGTGGCTAAAGAGGCTAAGTAGCATTAGCATGTGTGTTTTATGTCTAATAATAATAATTAGAGATGTCCGATAATGGCTTTTTTGCCGATATTCCGATATTGCCCAACTCTTAATTACCGATTCCGATATATACAGTCGTGGAATTAGCACATTATTATGCCTAATTTTGTTGTGATGCCCCGCTGGATGCACTAAACAATGTAACAAGGTTTTCCAAAACAAATCAACTCAAGTTATGGGAAAAAAATGCCAACATGGCACTGCCATATTTATTATTGAAGTCACAAAGTGCATTATTATTTTTTAACATGCCTCAAAACAGCAGCTTGGAATTTGGGACATGCTCTCCCTGAGAGAGCATGGGGAGGTTCAGGTGGGGGGAGTAGGGTGTAGCGGGGGGTGTATATTGTAGCGTCCCCGAGACTAAATCTGACCAATCTAAGTCTAAATCTGACCAATCTAAATCGAAGACTAAATCTGACCAATTTAAATCTAAGACTAGATCTGACCAATCTAAATATGAGACTAAATCTGACCAATCTAAGTCCGAGACTAAATCTGACCAATCTAAATCCGAGACTAAATCTGACCAATCTAAATCTGAGACTAAATCTGACCAATCTAAGTCTAAATCTGACCAATCTAAGTCAAAGACTAAATCTGACCAATCTAAATCTAAGACTAGATCTGATCAATCTAAATATGAGACTAAATCTGACCAATCTAAGTCCGAGACTAAATCTGACCAATCTAAGTCTAAGACTAAATCTGACCAATCTAAATATGAGACTAAATCTGACCAATCTAAGTCCGAGACTAAATCTGACCAATCTAAATCCGAGACTAAATCTGACCAATCTAAATCTGAGACTAAATCTGACCAATCTAAGTCTAAATCTGACCAATCTAAGTCAAAGACTAAATCTGACCAATCTAAATCTAAGACTAGATCTGACCAATCTAAATATGAGACTAAATCTGACCAATCTAAGTCCGAGACTAAATCTGACCAATCTAAGTCTAAGACTAAATCTGACCAATCTAAGTCTAAGACTAAATCTGACCAATCTAAATATGAGACTAAATCTGACCAATCTAAGTCCGAGACTAAATCTGACCAATCTAAATCCGAGACTAAATCTGACCAATCTAAGTCTAAATCTGACCAATCTAAGTCAAAGACTAAATCTGACCAATCTAAATCTAAGACTAGATCTGACCAATCTAAGTCAAAGACTAAATCTGACCAATCTAAATCTAAGACTAGATCTGACCAATCTAAGTCTACGATCTGCCAGATTTAAGTTGTTTTTGCATATGACCTGTTAATACATCTGCTTATACTGTAGTGTTTATTAGAGGTAGAAACCTTTGGCCACCTCTCGATTCGATTACCATTATTATTATATATTGTAGCGTCCCGGAAGAGTTAGTACTGCAAGGGGTTCTGGGTATTTGTTCTGTTGTGTTTATGTTGTGTTACGGTGCGGATGTTCTCCCGAAATGTGTTTGTCATTCTTGTTCGGTGTGGGTTCACAGTGTGGCGCATATTTGTAACAGTGTTCAAGTTGTTTATACGGCCACCCTCAGTGTGACCTGTATGGCTGTTGACCAAGTATGCGTTGCATTCAATTGTGTGTGTGAAAAGCCGTAGGTATTATGTGATTGGGCCGGCACGCAAAGGCAGTGGCGCTCTGTACTTCTCCCTACGTCCGTGTACACAGCGGCGTTTTAAAAAGTCATAAATGTTACTTTTTGAAACCGATACCGATCATTTCCGATATTACATTTTAAAGCATTTGTCGGCCGATAATATCGGCAGCCTGATATTATCGGACATCTCTAATTATAATGATAATGACAACAATTATAGACGATAAATGGGTTAAAATGTAATATCGGAAATTATCGGTATCGTTTTTTTTTTAATTATCTGTATCGTTTATTTTTTTTAATTTATTTTTTTTAATTTTCTTTTTATTAAATCAACATAAAAAACACAATATACACTTACAATTAGTGCACCAAACTAAAAAACCTCCCTCCCCCATTTACACTCATTCACACAAAAGGGTTGTTTCTTTCTGTTATTAATATTCTTTTTCCTACATTATATATCAATATATATCAATACAGTCTGCAAGGGATACAGTCCGTAAGCACACATGATTGTGCGTGCTGCTGGTCCACTAATAGTACTAACCTTTTACAGTTAATTTTACTCATTTTCATTAATTACTAGTTTCAATGTAACTGTTTTTATATTGTTTTACTTTCTTTTTTCTTCAAGAAAATGTTTTTAATGTATTTATCTTATTTTATTTTATTAATTTTTTTTTAAAAGTACCTTATCGTCACCATACCTGGTTGTCCATGTTAGGCATAATAATGTGTTAATTCCACGACTGTATATATCGGTTGATATCGGTATCGGTTGATATCGGTATCGGTAATTAAAGAGTTGGACAATATCGGAATATCGGATATTGGAAAAAAGCCATTATCGGACATCCCTAACAATGGTAATAATAATAATGGATTAGATTTATATAGTGCTTTTCTCACTCCACATTGATGGTGGTAAGCTACATTTGTAGCCACAGCTGCCAATTAGCGCTTACTGCCCCTCTGACCACCACCAGACGTTCATACACTAGTGTGGGAGCAGGGCGGGTGAAGTGTCTTGATCAAGGACACAACGGCCGCGACTGGGATGGCGGAAGCTGGAGTCGAACCAGGAACCCTCACGTTGCGAAACGGCCGCTCTACCATCTTAAAGTTGCCATTTCGAGCCGGGTGAATGTTACAATACTTGGGCCTGATTGACTAAAGGTTTGCGTGTACTAACACACGTCCAGACCTGATAGCACACGCAAAGCTGATCTACTAAACGCGTGCAAAGTGGATGCGTCCGTCAAGTGAGCAGAATAAGGCGTGCAATCCATTTTGCGTCTAAGTGCAACATTTATCCGTCAAAATTCCCACAATACTGGGAGGAGAAGATGCAAATATAGTTATTTGGGAAGCGCAAGGTGATTTATCAACACTCAGCACCATTTTGCCAGCACTATTTAGCATCTTATTCAGCACGTGTCAGAAGGACGTGCAAACGGGATAGTTCTACACACAGTACACAGATAGTCGACGAACGACGAGAATCCTGCGTCAGAAATTTAAAAAAAGTATTAGTCGTATCGTCTATTCAGCAACATTTTATAGCTGCTAGAGGATTTAAGGACTTATTAGAACAAATTCAGTTTGTACGTTTTGGTGTCATTTAATATTTTTTTAATGACGTGTTTACATTAAATATATGTTATTAAAACATTTCTTATATGAAAAGAACTTTGAGTATGCATTTATACCCACGCTGTTGTAACACGTGTCTTGGCATTGTCCTGCTGAAATAAGCAGGGGCGTCCTTGGTAACGTTGCTTGGATGGCAACATATGTTGCTCCAAAACCTGTATGCAGGCCCGGCCCTAACCAATCTGGCACCCTAGGCAAGATTTTAGGTGCCCCCCCACACATCGGCAGTGAAGTGTATATACTCACAAGAAACCGAATAGCTTTGTCTTTGACCTTTTTTTTTTTTTTTTACTTACGGTACAACTATACCTAATATATAAAGGGGTGGAAAAGTGACTATTACCTGCAGGGCAAACATTAGCTAACCAGAAGGCAATAACAATGTAAACAAAAAACACCTGCTTAAAATATCTAATACAAATGTCCCTGAGGAATGTAAGGTGGGAGTACTGTAATTACCTAACGTTACATTATTATTTTCCATAACAATTTAGCCCCCTCCACAATATTAACCCGACACAGAACTCGCTATTTATTGATTAGCAATTGCCGAATCATGTAACATTAGCTTAATGCTAAAAAGCCAGGTTACTATCACATTCTGCAACAGACAAATAATTTCATGTAGGCTAACGTTACCTACCTGCTAACTCTGTCTTTTCTCGTTTCTCCTCCTTTTCTTTTCTCTTTTTTCTTCCCTGGGCACCTGACAGTTTTGGCCGGTTTGACATCTTGTGTTGATTTTTTGATGTGGTGACGTCCAAAAAGAGTCATGATACGGGAAGGGAGGGGGCGCACCGTGCGGGGGGGGGGGTGTAATGTTGTAACAAATAATATTTCTATTAAATAGGCTTTATTTTAGGTGCCCCCCCACACATCGGCAGTGAAGTGTATATACTCACAAGAAACCGAATAGCTTTGTCTTTGACCTTTTTTTTTTTTTTACTTACGGTACAACTATACCTAATATATAAAGGGGTGGAAAAGTGACTATTACCTGCAGGGCAAACATTAGCTAACCAGAAGGCAATAACAATGTAAACAAAAAACACCTGCTTAAAATATCTAATACAAATGTCCCTGAGGAATGTAAGGTGGGAGTACTGTAATTACCTAACGTTACATTATTATTTTCCATAACAATTTAGCCCCCTCCACAATATTAACCCGACACAGAACTCGCTATAATGTTGTAACAAATAATATTTCTATTAAATAGGCTTTATTTTGCATTTTACTTAACGTGGGATTATTTTTTGTATTTAGAAATAATAGTACCAACTTTTTTTTTTTTTTTTTCTCCAACATTTGTGACACTGGCGTGGCGCCCCCTGATGGACGGCGCCCTTAGCATTTGCCTATACGGCCTATGCCACGGGCCGTCCCTGCCTGTATGTACCTTTCAGCATTAATGGTGCCTTCACAGATGTGTAAGTTACCCATGTCTTGGGCACTAATACACCCCCATACCATCACACATGCTGGCTTTTGAACTCTGCGCCTAGAACAATCCGGATGGATCTTTTCCCTTTTGTTCCAGTTTCCAAAACTATTTGAAATATGGACTCGACTTTTACACTTTGCATCGGTCCATCTTACTCCAACCTACTCAGTGACCTAGTGGTTAGAGCAGTGGTTCTTAACCTTGTTGGAGGTACCGAACCCCACCAGTTTCATACGCGCATTCACCGAACCCTTCTTTAGTGAAAAATAAAAAAAAAATTTTTTTTCAAATTTAAGACAGTTATAGAGTTATATGTTTTTTTTTTACTGGTGCACAAAATGAACTGTGCATTAACATCACCTTGTTCAAAGAACAAACCCAACACAGTGCATAAACTCACAACAAATTACACACCTGCAAATCAGATGGAAAATTAGAAGGAACATAGTTTGGGGGTATCCATATTACGCCGATAGGGAGAAGTTTTTATTTACACGATGAGTCGGGTGTGTCTTGACCTCCGCCGAACCCCTGAGGCCGACTCACCGAACCCCTAGGGTTCGATCGAACCCAGGTTAAGAACCACTGGGTTAGAGTGTCCGCCCTGAAATCGGTAGGTTGTGAGTTCAAGCCCTGGCCGAGTCATACCAAAGACTATAAAAATGGGACCCGTTACCTCCCTGCTTGGCACTCGGCATCAAGGATTGGAATTGGGAGTTAAATCACCAAAAATTATTCCCGGGCGTGGCCACCGCTGCTGCTCACTGCTCCCCTCAACTCCCAGGGGGGTGATCAAGGGTGATGGGTCAAATGCAGAGAATACTTTTGCCACACCTAGTGTGTGTGTGACAATCATTGGCACTTTAACTTTTAACTTGAACTTTATCTTAGATGAGCTCGGGCCCAGCGAAGCCGACGGCGTTTCTGGGTGTTGTTGATAAATGGCCTTCGCTTTGCATAGTAGTTTTAACTTGCATTTATAGATGTAGCGGCAAACTGTAATTACAGACAGTGGTCCGCATTGCCGGCAGTAGGTCGGACACGTTTCCAGTGAGGGTTGGACTCCGCCAAGGCTGCCCTTTGTCACCGATTCTGTTCATAACTTTTATGGACAGAATTCCTAGGCACAGTCAAGGCGTTGAGGGGATCTGGTTTGGTGGCTGCAGGATTAGGTCTCTGCTTTTTGCGGATGATGTGGTCCTGATGGCTTCATCTGGCCAGGATCTTCAGCTCTCACTGGATCGGTTCGCAGCCGAGTGTGAAGCGACTGGGATGGGAATCAGCACCTCCAAGTCCGAGTCCATGGTTCTCGCCCGGAAAAGGGTGGAGTGCCATCTTCGGGTTGGGGAGGAGACCCTGCCCCAAGTGGAGGAGTTCAAGTACCTAGGAGTCTTGTTCACGAGTGGGGGAAGAGTGGATCGTGAGATCGACAGGCGGATCGGTGCGGCATCTTCAGTAATGCGGACGCTGTATCGATCCGTTGTGGTGAAGAAGGAGCTGAGCCGGAAGGCAAAGCTCTCGATTTACCGGTCGATCTACGTTCCCATCCTCACCTATGGTCATGAGCTTTGGGTTATGACCGAAAGGACAAGATCATGGGTACAAGCGGCCGAAATGAGTTTCCTCCGCCGGGTGGCGGGGCTCTCCCTTAGAGATAGGGTGAGAAGCTCTGCCATCCGGGGGGAGCTCAAAGTAAAGCCGCTGCTCCTCCACATCGAGAGGAGCCAGATGAGGTGGTTCGGGCATCTGGTCAGGATGCCACCCGAACGCCTCCCTAGGGAGGTGTTTAGGGCACGTCCAACCGGTAGGAGGCCACGGGGAAGACCCAGGACACGTTGGGAAGACTATCTCTCCTGGCTGGCCTGGGAACGCCTCGGGATCCCCCGGGAAGAGCTGGACGAAGTGGCTGGGGAGAGGAAAGTCTGGGCTTCCCTGCTTAGGCTGCTGCCCCCGCGACCTGACCTCGGATAAGCGGAAGAAGATGGATGGATGGGTTTTCTGAAGTGTTCCTGAGCCCATGTGGTGATATCCTTTACACACTGATGTCGTTTTTTTTTGATGCAGTACCGTGATTTCTCCAGATTCTCTGAACCTTTTGATGATATTACGGACCGTAGATGGTGAAATCCCTAAATTCCTTGTCATTGAGAAATGTTGTTCTCGCATAATCCCTGCGATGTGGTATTATCGTCATTGGCAAAATATTGCGATGATATATTGTGTATCGCTCAACAAGAAAGCAATGTGACGACTAAGCGATTGGATTGATGGGTCGAAGCTGGACGGGAAATAAGGAACACTTCTGATAAAACTGCAGTCATATTACTAAGCCTGGGTTTACGATCGTAATTTACGTATTTGTTGTACGTAATCGCTGCATAAAGGCCAGATTGCTTCAAGCCGGTCTGTCTTGTCATGTGTTTGAGCCTTTGCAATGGAACGCAACACACTCTCGGCCAGCGACACACAAACACACACACACACACACACACACACACACACACACACACACCGCATGGCACTGTTCCCAATTGGAGTGGCCTTAATAAGACCATCCATACCTTATCAGTTCTCTGTCTGGGCGCCACAATAGTCCGATTGAGGGGCGACACAAAAGGCCTTTGAAAGGCTTTGTGCTCCGTGTGTGTTGCACTTTACCGCTTAAGTGTGTTTTTCTCTTATCTGAGAGAAAGTGTGTACTTCACCTATGATCTCTTTAGCGCCGAGGAAAAGAAAAATCCTTCCCTTTTTTCTTTTTTTTTGCCCGTTCCTTTTTGTCCGCCGTTGTTGGCGAATCGGTGTCGTCCGGGCGGATGACTTGTCAGAGGGAATTACGGTCATTTGTCTTTGGTTTGTCCTAAGTCGCTATTATTTTCAATGCTTTTTTTATTTTTTTGGATTGATGGATAGAGGAGCCCAAGATTAAACAATAGACACATCATACGCTCACTCTTAAAGGGGAGCTCCACTTCATTTGGAAATTTGCCCAGACTACCATTCACAATCCCAAGAACCAAGAATCTTTGTTTTTTATACATTCTAAGTCGTAAAATACATCATCATCGGCGGTCACTCGAACGAGTATGACGATCCTCCTGGTAGGGGGGGTATCCCTTTATGGAGGATGCCTGTGCGTGACTTTGTTTAACGTGGGGAGACTGGTGCACAGACAGTCGCCACACGATCCTTGACAGATCCGGGTCAGGGTCCAGTGGCTGCTGCAGCCTTCTTCCGCATCCCAGCCGTTGTGGCGCTCCATAGGGTTAGCAATCATCCTTCGTTGAGGTCTTGGGGTTGCCTTTATGGTAGTTCTTACATCTACCGTCTTCCGCCTGCTCCGCCGTTGAGGTCTTCACCGTATCCCTGGCTAGGGGGCAGTCAGGTACTAGGCCTTTGCCAAGGGCCACCTGGGGTAACAGTAGTAAAGGGGTTAACCTCATAGTGCCCGAGGAGCCTCCACTTTAACATCATGCCCAGGACTTCGTAAAATACAGCTAGTACGAGGTGGCTAATTGCGGTAGACTATTCCGCCCCTAAAGCTCTCTAGAAAAACATTGAAAAACCGCCAACAATACTACATTTACATAAGTATTAGCGATATTGTTTTTATAAGCGCTAATGTAAGGAACCACTTTTGATCACAGAGAGCTAACTAGCTTGTGCTGCTATATTGACATGTTGAGCCGATGAGCTGCTGCGTCGCCTCTAAACTGTTGAGAGTCATTTCTAGTTTATAAATCATGCCTCTCACTTGGAGATTGTGGCCATAAACCGAGAAGTCGTTCAACTTTGACATCCAACTTAGACCCAGAGATGGCAAGAAAGACACGGAAAAACGCTTGTTTGTGGCCATTCATCTAAACGGGAAGATATAAACATTTCACCAGAATCAGAATCAGAATCAGCTTTATTGTCATTACGCAAGGTAACGAGATTGAGGCCATTCCATACAGTGCGATGTGTGCATGCTAGAAAAACAATGTGCAAATATATAAACATATAAAAAATGTAGAAGTGCAATGAATATGGTGTGAAATGAAAAAACAAAAAACAAAAACAGGGTGGTTGGTGGAATGGGTTATTGCACCGAAGAGAAGGCAGTTATGAGGGACAATGGGGCAGTCCGTTCAGGATGGTTATGGCCCTGGGGAAGAAGCTGTTCTTTAGCCTGTTTGTTTTGGTTTTAATGCACCTGTAGCGCTTCCCAGAGGGCAGCAGGTGGAACAGGTCAGAGCCAGGGTGGGTGCTGTCTTTGATGATGGCACTGGCTCTGTTGAGGCAGCGGGAGGTGTAGATGTCCGTCAGAGAGGGGAGAGGGCGGCCGATGATCTTCTGAGCCGTCTTGACCACTCTTTGCAGCCTCTCCCTGTCTGCTGCAGTGCAGCTGCCGTACCATACCGTAATACAGTAGGTCAGCAGGCTCTCGATGGACGAGCGGTAGAAGGTCAGCAGCAGGTCAGGCTTCAGGTTGTACTTCCCGAGGACTCTAAGGAAGTGTAGCCACTGCTGAGCCTTCTTGATGATTGATGTGGTGTTGACTGTCCAGGAGAAGTCATTAGAGATGTGGACTCCAAGGTATCAGTCGGTATCTCAGTGAGAGCAGACATTGTACAGTAAGTGACTGTGTGTTTGTAGTTTGTATTTGTTGTTTAGCACTTAGCGTTAATGCTACATCATGCTTAGTGTTTACCTAGAGCTGGATCTGTTTAGCACACAGCTTTAAAAAGTTGTAGCTTATCTTCCTTATAGTCAGGCTAAGAAAAATATGATTTGTCCCAAAGTAGTCTTTGGGACAAATTCCATAAAGTCTGTTAATAGTGTTGTTGTTGTGATGCATCTATGATTAATACGCCGCCGCCGTATGCTCAAAACGAGCAAAATACGTAAATATTGCATGTTTATATGAATGTATCTGTTAGTACATTACATATATACTGTACTTCAGGGTTTCCCGCAGCGCTTTGTTGTTAAGGCGGCCGCCTTAACAACAAAGAGCCACCGCCTAAACTAAAGTCTGTTTTAAAAAAAAAAAATGTTTTAATTGTATTTATTTATTTATTTATTTATTCATTTATTTATTTATTTTATTTTATTTTATTTTTTTGTCCCTTCCAGCTTCTCAGGCAAATCACATGGTTGCTGTAGATGCCCATATCGGCCGTTCAGATTTACTTTACAAAAGAGAAGCGTAGGATGCTTATCTTGTTGCCTTATTTGTATTTGACTTTATTAAATATAAAAAATATCGAGATATATATCGTATTTTTCCAATTTTGCATACTGAGCGGGAAACACAACCAAAAATTGTAGGCTTCTCCATGCCATCCTACTTCACCGCAGTCTGGAGAGACACCACCTTAACTAACAAATTTGTGTGGTGAAGTTAACCTCTACATTTGACCCATCCCCTTGTTCCACCCCCTGGGAGGTGAGGGGAGCAGTGAGCAGCAGCGCTCGGGAATCATTTCAGGCAATGGGTCTGATATGCTGAATGGAGCGACACCCAATGGTTGCAATGTTGGCTGACTTTTGCGAGCATTTATTTACATGCATAAAAACATTTTCTTCTCTAATATAAGGATTGTGAATGACAGACAAAATTAAAAGATAAGTACAATTGAACCTTTTAAGATAGTTTCCCGAAGCAAAAAAAACAACAAAAAAATGTGCATGTTTTCCCACGAAATCCGCTGTTGCTGTCTGCTTGAATCGGGTGGAAGTTGGGCTGGCTTGAAATGTTTTCATCGGTCAGTTAGCGTAATCTACACCAGTGTTTTTCAACCTTTTTTGAGCCAAGGCGCATTTTTTTCATTGAAAAAATCCGGAGGCGCACCACCGGCAGAAAACATAAATAAATGCAGCCGATATTGACAGTAAAAAGTCGTTCTCGCAATTGTTGGATATGAATTCAAACCATAACCAACTATGCATCACTATAGCTCTTGTCTCAAAGTAGGTGTACTGTCACGACCTGTCACATCACACTATGACTTATTTTGAGTTTGTTGGTGTTTTCCTGTGTGTAGTGATTTAGTTCTTGTCTTGCGCTCCTATTTTGGTGGCTTTTCCTTTTTGTTGGTATTTTCCTGTAGCAGTTTTATGTCTTCCTTTGAGCGATATTCCCCGCACCTGCTTTGTTTTAGCAAACGAGTTGTGCGGACGCTGTCCTTCTTTGTGGGGACATTGTTGATTGTAATTGTAATTGTCATGTTCGGACGTACTTTGTGGACGCCGTCTCTGCTCCACACGCTGTAAGTTTTTGCTGTCGTCCAGCATTCTGTTTTTGTTTACTTTGCAGCCAGATCAGTTTTAGTTTGGTTTTGCATAGCCATCCCTAACCTTCAATGCCTTTTCTTTGGGGCACTCACCTTTTGTTTATTTTTGGTTTAAGCATTAGATGCCTTTTTACCTGCACGCTGCCTCCCGCTGTTTCCGACATCTACAAAGCAATTAGCTACCTGCTGCCACCTACTGATATGGAAGAGTATAACGTGGTAAATCTGCCGATCTCCAGACAGTCCAGACACTCAACAACGGCAGATTATTTGCGGATTATAATTACTGGATTGCAAAAAATATTTTGAACCCAAATAGGTGAAATTAGCAGAGGTGTGGACTCGAGTCACATGACTTGGACTCGAGTCAGACTCGAGTCATGAATTTGATGACTTTAGACTCGACTTGACAAAATGTAAAAAGACTTGCAACTCGACTTAGACTTTAACATCAATGACTTGTGACTTCACTTGGACTTGAGCCTTTTGAATTGACATGACTTGACATGACTTGCTACTTTCCCCAAAACCCAAAGATGAAAAAGTTATTCGGGAGCGCTCCGTATTTTTCATTGTGTACTTGTCTATCAGCGTTGCGTGTGTCAGCTGGTGTGGTCTCAGTACAACAGCCAATCAAATTAGATCTACTTTGTTTTCATCACACAGCATTCATCCAATCAAATTGCAGGACAACCAACGAAGAAGACATGTCCAAACCACACGCCAGTGAACAAAAAATGATACCTAAAATAATTTTTGTTTGGGTATAAAAATTACGAGGTGGTCAACACAAAACGGTTTGCAGTATGCAACACATGCGGTTCGAATATTACTGATGGAGAGGCAACAACTTCCAACTTCGTCCGGGATTTGAAGTTGCACAAAGAACGGTAAGTTTTGAATGTAAGATAACGTTTATTGGCTAAGTAACGTGACTTTTATTTGCTGTGTAGTTAAATCAGTGAGGCTGTAAACTCACTGCTAACGTTATAACGTTATTGCAAACACGGGAATCTGTTGCAGTTCACTACCTTATTCATACTTTTTGTTCAGTGATTTTTTTTAAGCAGGGTTACGTTAGTCAATATATCACACGTAACGTTAGACGGCGGTCAGCAGCACCGCGTATTTTAGCCACCTAAAAAAAGACAAAAATAGTCAAATAAAGGTCAGTTAAAATGTATACTATATTATGAATATGTGTACCGTTTTAGCTAGCTTTCTGACATACTGTTGGTTGTTTACCTCAGTGGTCCCCAACCACCGGGCCGCGGCCCGGTACTGGTCCGTGGATCGATTGGTATCGGGCCGCACAAGAAATAATTTTTTTTTTCTTCTTTTTTTAATTAAATCAACATAAAAAACACAAGATACACTTACAAGTAGTGCACCAACCCAAAACAACTCTCTCCCCCCTTTTGTTCTGGGCATTGAACATGAAGACTCTTCCTTCACTGTTCCGAGTGGCCATGAGAGTCTTGGCAGTGCCTGCCTCCAGTGCTCCAGTGGAGCGAGTTTTCAGCCATGGTGGCATCATACTACGCCCCCATCGTGCACAAATGACTGACAGACTCTTGGCTAATTTGGTCTTTTGCAAATGCAATGCAGCATAGGGCCCTGACATATAAAAAGTACAACTTTTTTGTTATGTTCACGTATATGTCATGTTTTTTCAATGTTAACACTTTTGTACAAATAAGTACATTTGCACTTTATTTTTCAATGTGTTTGTTCTGTAAAGGAATGAGTTAATGTTTAAAATGACTGGTTAATAGTGCTATTATAAAGTGCAATGTCAGCACAATTTTCTTTCCTGCAATTTAAAATGCACTTGTTTTAATAAATAAATACAGCGTTTGAAAAGCATACACAATCTGTGTTAATATATTAGTCTGTGGTTAAAAGGACTTGAAAGGACTCGAAACTCAAAATGCAGGACTTAGGACTTGACTTGAGACTTTCCAGTCTTGACTTTGGACTTGACTCGGGGCTTGCCTGTCTTGACTCGGGACTTGAGGGCAAAGACTTGAGACTTACTTGTGACTTGCAAAACAATGACTTGGTCCCACCTCTGGAAATTAGATCATCTCCCACGGCACACCAGACTGTATCTCACGGCACACTAGTGTGGTTGAAAAACACTGATCTACACGACCACTCCGTTAAACTTTGTGGAAGGCTGGGCCAGTATCCCTCTTAACTTGAACTAAATAGAGATGTGTTCACAAGTCTTTCAGCTAGCATGGAAGTGCAAGCCCCGTTTTCATTGCTGTTAGCAGGAAAAGCTACTCGCAAACTTTTACTGAGGCTCCGTTTGCATTTTGAAGCTTTGTGTTTCCATTCTTGGATGGATGCGTCTTTGCATGAGTCCTCGATTAAACAACACGCACTCACCCTTAAGCTAGCTCTCTGAAGCCCGCAAAACAACATAAGAAACTCGCATGTTTTTTTGGTTTTATTTCACTCCCTAAAAAAAAAACGACGACCCAAATGAGAAGAGCATGCGGCGTGCCTCGTGGAAAACAACAGCGACAAGACATCTGTGGCAAGCTAACCTTTTGAAAAATAAACACAAACAGAACCAAAAGTGTCTGGAACTCGATTAAAGCTTGCGGGTTTGTTTTTTTTGCCAAGCAAGATTAATATTACATGCGATCCTCAGCAGAATGTGCGGAGGAACAGTATGGACCCTTATGACAGGGCCCCTATTGTCCTGGTTTTTATTGTTTGGATTACATTTTGTGGACAGCTGGTGCAAAGACCCGTTATTTTCATCGATTTTTTTCCCCCCCGTCATCGTTACGGTCCACTTGAATCGGGGCCAAGCAAGAGTTATTATTCCACACAAACGCCACACAAGCCGTTTTGGTTCAACTACCGTATTTTCCGCACTATAAGCCGCACCTAAAAACCACAAATTTTCACAAAAGCTGACAGTGCGGCTTATAACCCGGTGCGCCTTATATATGGATTAATATAAATATTTATTTTCATAAAGTTTCGGTCTCGCAACTACGGTAAACAGCCGCCATCTTTTTTCCCCGTAGAAGAGGAAGCGCTTCTTCTTCTATGGTAAGCAACTGCCAAGGTAAGCACCCGCCCCCGTAGAAGAGGAAGCGCTTCTTCTTCTACGGTAAGCAACCACCCGCCCCCGTAGAAGAAGAAGCGCGCGGGTATTACGTTTCATTTCCTTTGTGTGTTTACATCTGTAAAGACCACAAAATGGCTCCTACTAAGCGACAGGTTTCCGGTTCATGAAAAGACGCAATCTCTCCATCCGCACACGGACTACTATTTCACAGCAACTGCCTAAAGACTTTCAAGAAAAGCTGGCTACTTTCCGTGCATATTGTAAAAACAAGATAGCTGAAAAAAAGATCCGGCCAGAGAACATTATCAACATGGACGAGGTTCCACTGACTTTTGATATTCCTGTGAACCGCACTGTGGATACAACGGGAGCACGTACGGTGAATATTCGCACCACAGGGAATGAGAAGTCGTCCTACACTGTGGTTCTAGCTTGCCATGCTAATGGCCAGAAACTTCCACCCATGGTGTTATTCAAAAGGAAGACCTTGCCAAAAGAGACCTTTCCAGCCGGCGTCATCATAAAAGCTAACTCAAAGGGATGGATGGATGAAGAAAAGATGAGCGAGTGGTTAAGGGAAGTTTACGCGAAGAGGCCGGGTGGCTTTTTTCACGCAGCTCCGTCCATGTTGATATACGACTCCATGCGCGCCCACATCACGCTGGTTTTTAATATATTATTAAAGTTTGACTGACCCATCTGACTGTTTTTTTGACATTCCCTTTAGCGCAGTTAGATGCGGCTTATAACACGGGGCGGCTTATAGGTGGACAAAGTTTTGAAATATGCCGTTCATTGAAGGCGCGGCTTATAACCCAGGGCGGCTTATGGTGCGGAAAATACGGTACGTCAAGGGTCAATGCAAAAAAATCAGTTTTAATGAGCATTCAAACAATGTTCATATCTGCAAATTGAGGCTAGCATCGGAATCGGAATCGGAAATACTTTAATAATCTCTGAGGGGAAATTAAGATTTTCAGCACAATCTCATTCAAGAGCAGACAAACAGAACAGGTAAACACTGGGGAAAGGGGTAAGGAAAAAATAAATCAGTCTAAACCTGGGCCAAGGGGGAAAAAAACCTCATAGCTAGGGGTGTGGGAAATTTTTCTCAACTAATAAATGAACCAAAATATGACTTATTATATCTTTGTGGAAAATGTTGAGGCTTATGGGATGTGATGCAAGTGTAAGCCACTGTGACACTATTTTTCATTTCTAATTTTTTTATTAACGTTTTTAATGATGATATCAATGAGGGTTTTTTAATCACTGCTATTTTGAAATTGTTACTAATATTGATGCTGTTGTCGATAATGTTCATTTTTGTTTCACTACATTTGGATTTGTGTGTCCTCAATTGCTCTGTTTATTGTTGTTCCTATTGTTGCTGGGACGGGTTGGGTTTTGGAATTGGATTGTTTTGTTGATTGATTAATAAATTCATAATTTAAAAAAATAAATTAAAAAAAATTATAAATAAATCGGCATTCTCACGTTGTACGAATCAGTACCGATTCTCATTTTAAAAAAATCGATTTTATTTATTTTTTTCTTCTTTTTTTTATTTTTTAATTTTATTAATCAATCCAACAAAACAATACACAGCAATACCATAACAATGCAATCCAATTCCAAAACCAAACCCGACCCAGCAACACTCAGAACTGCAATAAACCAAGGACTGTTTTCCACTGCTGGACTCTAGAAAGAGGTTCCGCAGCCCCCGAAGCAGAACCTCCAGGTTCTGTAACATCTTCTTCCCTCAAGCCGTAAGACTCTTGAACGCATCATAATTAAATTATCCCCTCAACTCCCCCCAAAATGGATTAACTCGCTGGAATAAAAAAGACAATATAACATACATCCATAAACGTGGACGCATGTGAAAAAGTGCAATATATTTATCTGTACAGTAATCTATTTATTTATTTATTTATATATATATATATATATGTATATATTTATATATTATTTATATATATTTATTTATTTATATATGCACCTTATTGCTTTTTTATCCTGCACTACCATGAGCTTATGTAATGAAATTTCTTTCTTATCTGTGCTGTAAAGTTCAAATTTGAATGACAATAAAAAGGAAGTCTAAGTCTAAGTCCAAACAGAGCAATTGAGAGGAGACACAAACACGACACAGAACAATCCAAAATTAGTGAAACAAAAATGAAAAAAACTGCGACTTATAGTCCGAAAAATACGGTACTCGATTAATCGAACTAACTAATCGATAGATTACTCAATTACTAAAATAATCAATAGCTGCAGCCCGACTGGTTATGTAGCTTCTTTGTATTCCTGTTAACAAAGATTTGAAAAAATATATTTCAAATGTACGCTTTCAATGATGGTCTTTAAATTGTAAATAGGTTATACTTGTATAGCGCTTTTCTACCTTCAAGGTACTCAAAGCGCTTTGACACTATTTCCACATTCACCCATTCACACACACATTCACATGGAATGGATTAAGTAAAGAAGTTAAAAATTGTACTCGTATGATCCAGGTTGTTCAAAATAATAGTGCTTACAAAGTACAAAAAAGAAGAATTATGAGAAATACTTCCAACCTTATTGAAAATAAGATATTCTTCATCTCAGTATGTTAATAATGACTGAATTAATTAATTACATATTACAAAACTGTTGTGTATACTAATTCATAGATGTTATTTTATCATATAAAAAGGTCAGTAAATGATTCTATATATTTGTAAACGCTCTGAAGTGGGAAAGGGGTAGGATTAAATAAGCTTTGCTTCTTCCTACTCCTTTTCGGGCATGATGTAAAATGAAATGATAGGAAATTGTGTGATGTATTATGCTGTAAGTGTGTTCATGTACGAAATAAACTAAAGAAAGAAAGAAAAACCGTCCGACCGGAACTCTCTAATAACTAAAGTTCCTCGGGTGAATAAAGTAAACTCACTACACCGGTATGTTTTAGCGCTTTCATGGCGAGTTTACTGACAGATACAAGTAAGAACTTTACACTACTTTATATTAGAAATGGAAACAGCGGAGGATGAATGTCCCATAACAAGAAGATAGAGACAAATCGACGGACTACAAAGGCGGATGTGCACAGTTTTGTAAAACATCATCTATGCAACATTTTGACCAAAGAACCACCATTACATGTTATGTAGACCACAAGGAAGTGTTTTATATTTAGAAAAAAAATCATAATAATATGACTCCTTTAATGCATCCTGTAATCCGGTGCATTCGACCATTCATCGGCAGTGCGCTTTATAATCCGGTGCGCCCTATGGTCCGGAAAATACGGTATTTTTATTTTTTGCTGTGTGTTAGCTAAAGCTACAGGACGGGACGGCGTGGCGCTGTTGGGAGAATGACCATGCCAGCAATTTGAGGGTTCCTGATTCAATACCCGGCTTCTACCAACCTAGTCACGTCTGTTGTGTCCTTGAGCGAGACACTTCACCCTTGCTCCTGATGGGTGGTGGTTAGGGCCTCCCGCCATCAGTGTGTGAACTGCGCTCCCCTTACTCACCATTGTGTGTTATACTCAATGGTTAACTGGACATCTTTATGTGCTCGACGCCTCAATCATTGGTATGTTTTCATCTACAAAACCATTCTGGGTATCACTCCATCTTATCTGTCTTGTCTTTTAACAAAGAAACAAGGAAGTCACAATCTTCGTTCAATGAATGTTCTGCAATTTGTCGTCCCCAAAGTAAGAACTGAACTGGGCAAGAAAGCATTTAGGTTTTCAGCACCGAAGGCTTGGAATAACCTACAATCGAACATTAAACTTCAAACCCTAGTTACGTTGAATGAGTTTAAAGCTTCTGTGAAAGGATTGCAGTCTACCTTGTCTGTATGCACATACTATATATAGGTGTTATGTATACACTATATATAGGTGTTATGAGAGCCCAGGTTGCTCTGATAGTGGCCTTAAACTCTTCTGCGTTTTTGGGTCTGGCATTCTGCATCTTCCTTTTCACAATACCCCACAGATTTTCTATGGGGCTAAGGTCAGGGGAGTTGGCGGGCCAATTTAGAACAGAAATACCATGGTCCGTAAACCAGGCACGGGTAGATTTTGCGCTGTGTGCAGGCGCCAAGTCCTGTTGGAACTTGAAATCTCCATCTCCATAGAGCAGGTCAGCAGCAGGAAGCATGAAGTGCTCTAAAACTTGCTGGTAGACGGCTGCGTTGACCCTGGATCTCAGGAAACAGAGTGGACCGACACCAGCAGATGACATGGCACCCCAAACCTGTATAAAAAATTTTTTTTAACATGTACTCAGATTTTAAATTATATATAATAATAATAAATTTAATAATACATTAAATAAATAATGAAATAAATAAATAAATAAATAATAATTTATATATTAATAAAATATATATAATTATATATAATATATATAACAATATATAATAATATCTATATCAATAATATTATCAATATATCGTATAATTATTATAATATAATAATAATTATTATCAATTATCAATATATAATATATATATATAATATATATATTATTGTTATAAATATATATAATTATATAAATAATAATAAATAATAAATAATAAATAAATTTATAATTATATTAAATTAAATTTAATAATACATTAAATTTAATTTAATAATACATATATAATAGTGTCAAAGCGCTTTGAGTACCTTGAAGGTCGAAAAGCGCTATACAAGTATAACCCATTTACCATCAGTGGCCTAGTGGTTAGAGTGTCCGCGCTGAGATCGGTAGGTCGTGAGTCATACCAAAGACTATACAAATGGGACTTATTACCTCCCTGCTTGGCACTCAGCATCAAGGGTTGGAATTGGGGGTTAAATCACCAAAAATGATTCCCGGGCGTGGCCACCGCTGCTGCCCACTGCTCCCCTCACCTCCCAGGGGGTGATCAAGGGTGATGGGTCAAATGCAGAGAATAATTTAGTGTGTGTGTGACAATCATTGGTACTTTAACTTTAATTTACCATATACAGGAGACGGGGGAGGGCTAGCACAAAAAATGTTGAAGTACTTTTTTTTTTTTTTTAAACACTTTTCACCGTAACAATCAACTTGAATGAGGGGCGTGTGTTTTTTTTAAATCCATATCTTACAGTTTTTAATGTACAAAACCAAACATCGGTACTACTTGTTGGTATTCTTCCGATGGGAGCGCCATGAGGTGTCGGCATTAATCCCAAACAATCACCAAGGTGCCATTTATCTTAACGGATCACTCTTTGAAGGTGTCAACTCCGCCAATAATCAAACCTGTGTGTGTGTGTACCGGTCTCTAGGCGAGGCGTTTGAAGATCTCTCCAGGCTTAAAGCAAACCGTGGCAGCTGTGTGGCAATCCGTGTCACCTTAATTGCTTTAGAGCACTTTCAGATATCTCTCAAGAGTTTTATAGGCTTTGTTCCAAGCCGGGGGCTCTGTGTTTTTTTTTTTTTTTGAAGAGCGTTTTGTAACGGAAGCTTCGGCCAGCCGCAGACTTTTGCTGTTGTCACACGTTTTAGTTCGCCAACCTTCAAGGCCACACATTCAAATATTGACGCTCGCACTTGTCTGACCTTGCGAGCTCAAACTGTTACAGCTTAACGAGGCTTTGGTTTGAGGTGGGAGGGCGGTCCAAACGCCATGAATAAATCTTTGTGTTTTTTTGCTTTTTACGGCCGTCTGCAGCTCTTTAAGATGCGGCGATTTAATAACGCCCGCTGTTATTTACGAGGTTATTTTTAAATGTCTTGTTTCTCCGCTCCGTCCGCAGGAAGATGCACAGCGGGATGAAGACCTACGGCTGCGAGCTGTGCGGGAAGAGCTTCCTGGACAGCCTCCGTCTACGCATGCATCTGCTGTCCCATTCAGGTGAGCGAATCAAACCCGCCCGGCGTTGGTCGTTACGTGGCGTGACTTTGCCTGCTTTGTGTCAGCGGTTGGAAAGCGCTTTCACCCCGTGGTCGTGCAAGCGTAACACAAGACGTGTCTGCACATCGTCGGCCTTTAGGACTCGGCCTTTAATGACGTTTCTAGACCAGTCCGAACAGTTAAAGCTAAAGGGGAACATTATCACCAGACCTATGGAACTCGACATCTATTCCATAATTATCATCTCTTAAGACTGACAGAGTTCAATATTCATCAAAATGCTTGTTTAACCTATCAAGTCATTTACAGGCTGAATCTTAGGCTCTGTAGCTTGGTTCCTATCTACCATCCCCAGCATGCCCACAACACTCGTAACTTAGATCTGATATCAGGGAAACATCGTTTACTGGATTGTACCGCTCCAAGTGTTGTATGCAGGGGACCAAAGATTTGGAACCGGCTCAATGAGAGCCTCAAGATGCTGTATCCATTCTCCAACTTCAAAAATAAACTAAAAACTTATCTATTAACCACCTACAGGTAAAAGCCAGTAAATTAGAATATTTTGAAAAACTTGATTTATTTCAGTAATTGCATTCAAAAGGTGTAACTTGTACATTATATTTATTCATTGCACACAGACTGATGCATTCAAATGTTTATTTCATTTAATTTTGATGATTTGAAGTGGCAACAAATGAAAATCCACAATTCCGTGTGTCACAAAATTAGAATATTACTTAAGGCTAATACAAAAAAGGGATTTTTAGAAATGTTGGCCAACTGAAAAGTATGAAAATGAAAAATATGAGCATGTACAATACTCAATACTTGGTTGGAGCTCCTTTTGCCTCAATTACTGCGTTAATGCAGCGTGGCATGGAGTCGATGAGTTTCTGGCACTGCTCAGGTGTTGTGAGAGCCCAGGTTGCTCTGATAGTGGCCTTCAACTCTTCTGCGTTTTTGGGTCTGGCATTCTGCATCTTCCTTTTCACAATACCCCACAGATTTTCTATGGGGCTAAGGTCAGGGGAGTTGGCGGGCCAATTTAGAACAGAAATACCATGGTCCGTAAACCAGGCACGGGTAGATTTTGCGCTGTGTGCAGGCGCCAAGTCCTGTTGGAACTTGAAATCTCCATCTCCATAGAGCAGGTCAGCAGCAGGAAGCATGAAGTGCTCTAAAACTTGCTGGTAGACGGCTGCGTTGACCCTGGATCTCAGGAAACAGAGTGGACCGACACCAGCAGATGACATGGCACCCCAAACCATCACTGATGGTGGAAACTTTACACTAGACTTCAGGCAACGTGGATCCTGTGCCTCTCCTGTCTTCCTCCCGACTCTGGGACCTCGATTTCCAAAGGAAATGCAAAATTTGCATGGTTGGGTGATGGTTTGGGGTGCCATGTCATCTGCTGGTGTCGGTCCACTCTGTTTCCTGAGATCCAGGGTCAACGCAGCCGTCTACCAGCAAGTTTTAGAGCACTTTATGCTTCCTGCTGCTGACCTGCTCTATGGAGATGGAGATTTCAAGTTCCAACAGGACTTGGCGCCTGCACACAGCGCAAAATCTACCCGTGCCTGGTTTACGGACCATGGTATTTCTGTTCTAAATTGGCCCGCCAACTCCCCTGACCTTAGCCCCATAGAAAATCTGTGGGGTATTGTGAAAAGGAAGACCCAAAAACGCAGAAGAGTTGAAGGCCACTATCAGAGCAACCTGGGCTCTCATAACACCTGAGCATTGTATGTATTAGCCTTAAGTAATATTCTAATTTTGTGACACACGGAATTTTGGATTTTCATTTGTTGCCACTTCAAATCATCAAAATTAAATGAAATAAACATTTGAATGCATCAGTCTGTGTGCAATGAATAAATATAATGTACAAGTTACACCTTTTGAATGCAATTACTGAAATAAATCAAGTTTTTCAAAATATTCTAATTTACTGGCTTTTACCTGTATATATATATATATATATATATTTATTTTTTATTTTTTATATTTCCCTTGTGTGGCCCGGTACCAATCGGCCCGGTGGTTGGGGACCACTGGCAAAGAGGATCTTTGACTGTGTTTATTCCTAAAAACAGCAAACCCCTGTCATGCGTGGTGGGTCTTTCGAAACGAGATCTCCCGCCTCGGTGATGATTTGGCCAAGGTATTTTTGGCGACGCATCAAAACAAAAGTGCGCAGACTCTGGTCTCCTCGGCGTCGTCGCAGCGAGCGTCGTCGGCGTTGCTTCTGAGGCGTCTTCTCTGCCGATGAAAAAGGGCGAGACGAGCGCCGGTGTCGAGACAGGAGACGGTTAGCGAAGAGACGAAGATTCTTTGATACTTTTTCTTGTACGCGCTCCCTTTTTTTTTTTTTTTTTTTCCTCCGCCTCCACCGTTTTTGACTTTCAAGGCTTTCGTGGGTTTGACACGGCGCCTCCGTGTTGACTGTCGTGATGTCCCAAAGCCCTCAGCCTCCGCCGACATCATCATCATCATCATCATCATCATCATCATCTTCCTCATCCTGCAGCTGGCTTCACAGAGACAGAATATCAGAGAGATGAAGAGAGAGCAGACACACTCTTTGGTATGCTGAGCACCACTGATGTCTGCTACCTCCCTCCAGCACTCTCTCTCTCTCTCTCTCTCTCTCTCTCGCTGTCTCTCAAGCTGCGTTTCTTTACAGTTGTTCGCTAAATATAAGCGATCTTCTCAAAAAGTGCATTTGCGACTTGTAGGTGCTTCCGTTAAAGCAGGGGTCTCAAACGTGCGACCCGCGAGCCTGAACATGCAAGATCAGTTTGCTAAATATCAAAATCATCAATCAATCAATCAATGTTTACTTATATAGCCCTAAATCACAAGTGTCTCAAAGGGCTGCACAAGCCACAACGACATCCGCCGTTCAGAGCCCACATAAGGGCAAGGAAAAACTCCCAACCCCAATGGGACGTCGATGTGAATGACTATGAGAAACCTTGGAGAGGACCGCATATGTGGGTGACCCTCACCCCTTCTAGGGGAGACCGGATGCAATGGACGTATTTGGTGGCCTCCACCTTGGGTTGTTTGTCTCCGGGTCTACCTGCACCTGCCTTGTCTGTCTGATTGCCTGTCTGTCTCTTAAGATGTCTGTCTGGCTTAGGGCCTGGCGATAAAACAATATCGATATACATCGTGATAGACAACAACATCGATATCAATAAAATATGATACAACTTTCGATAACGTTGTTTTTCTTCTTCTTCGGAAGAAACCGGAAGTTGCGAAACAAGTTCGGTCACGTGAACTAAGGCTCTCTGGTAACCGAGCAACGTGGGATGTGATCACTGATCAGTGGGAGTGACATGCAAACTGTGACGACGTGGTCGCATCGTGATGCGGGTGTGGTTCTCCCAAGGATGCAGACGGCTTCGGACACAGCTTGCAGGTAGGAAAAATGATTTATTTTAAATATAAATAATATGATGAATAAACAAAAGGGCTAGCGTGGGAGCTAGCAAACCAAAAGAGCCTAGCGTGAGAACTAGTAGCTAAGAAACAGTAAATAATCGTCGTCATCAGTTGTGTGAGAACAAACTAGGAAGCCAGACCGAGTGAGGCCAAGGCAAAGACTAAATAGCCCTCTGATTAGTGCCCGGGCAACAGGTGCACGTCCCGAACACTAACCAGAGGCAGGTGAATGTAATCAGTTGACATGGCAACTGAACACAAACAAAATCAAGGTGCTGAAAACATGTGACTCAAACATAAACAAACTATGATCCGGGCAGCGGATCGTAACACAAACGGCTAATCGGGTAACGGAATCCACTATCAAAATTGGTTGTGCTATCTGGCGGTGGAGTGAGAAGCGAAAGCAAAAATGAAGAAACTGTCGATCAAACAGGAAAGTCACCTCGACAGTATGGCAGTTTTTCGGATTTTTTTGAAACGGACCGTAGATTATGCAAGGCACTCTTCCCCGACAGAAAAACACACCACTTTAGTAGTGCTCACCCTTTAGAGCACAGCTGTAACTTCCTCGCACTATATAATAGTTCTTCCCATTTTTCTCTATGTTTACATTTTCACACTTTGCACTATTTTGTTACACTTTATTAAGCATTTCTTGCATATTCCGTATTTTTCCAGCCTGCATTTTAAAAGGTTATTTATTAAGTGTTCAATGTGATTTTAGAATTGTGTTTACATTGTTTTCCGTGATTGTGTTGACATTCTCTTTCTGCCTGGATAGTTGAGCGCATTATAATCTGAGGAAGGTTACATTTGACATATAACAATTCAATATGTTTTTCTCCTGGTCCTTATGTCCATAGGTCCTCAAAAATATCAATAATGATCAATATCGACAGTCTCATGACTGACAAGCCATTTTTCTGTCTTCCGGACCCCGTTCCTGTCTGTCTTCCCAACCTGCATGTCTGTCTTCCTGTCATCTGTCAGTTCTTCCCTCCCACAGGTGTGTGTGTCCCTTTGCCTTTTTTTCGCTTGCCCGTCTTCTTGCCTACCAAGCTGTCTTTTTGTCACTTTGTCTGCCTTTTGGCCTATCTGTCTGCTCGTCTGCTCGCCCGCCCGCCCACCTGTCTGTGTGTGTGTGTGTGTGTGTGTGTGTGTGGACATGTTGTCTGCAGAAGGTTGGCGAGCATCCAGCCTGGGCTGCGTGCCACCACTGAGCGAGGGTACAGTATGTACAGTCTCTCCTGTGCCCGCTATTTTTATTCATTGATTTGTTCTGTCTGCTCTCATCGTGTTATTTATTTCCATCCGTAAATGCTTTACCTCATGTCTGCTCCCACTACCGGATAACAATTTCAAGTTTTTCATTCCCCTTAATGTAACATCATTTCCTATTAAAGCAAAGCCTTGGGACATGTCTCAACTTGTTGCTCGCATGAAGTCACCCACTGATTTTATAACCATATTGCCTGTTGCGCAATAATCGGCACACCAAAAATGTACCATTGAATTGCCAGCACCTGCCCTCAAAGCACTCAAAATGTCCACCCTTTCATCCAATTTCTACCGCTTGTCCCTTTCAGGGTTGCGGGTTGCACTCAGATAAACAGACAACATGAAAAGAAAAATGCATAAGTTAGCCGCACCGTTTTATAAGCCGCAGGGTTCGAAGCGCGGGAAAAAAGTAGCGGTTTATATTCCGGAACTGACAATATATTTGACTTAAATTTAGTAAAATTACATATTTTGTCTTGTAAAATAAAATATTTGTAAATATTATTGTATGATTATTGCAACTTTTTTTTCGAAAAAAAAAAAAAAAAGGACTTTTTGCACAATATATTTGAATTTAGTCATTTAAAATG
Organism: Nerophis lumbriciformis; assembly: GCF_033978685.3. Lineage (NCBI taxonomy): Eukaryota > Metazoa > Chordata > Actinopteri > Syngnathiformes > Syngnathidae > Nerophis > Nerophis lumbriciformis. The sequence goes on from NC_084556.2 coordinate 2,265,005, forward strand.
GCACACTTTTTTTTTAAGGGAATTTTTTTTTTTTTTTTTTTTTTTTTTTTTAATTATCAATCCAACAAAACAATACACAACAATACCATAATAATGCAATTCCAATTCCAAAACCAAACCCGACCCAGCAACATTCAGAATTGCAATAAACAGAGCAATTGAGAGAAAAAAAATAAATAGCAAAACAAAACCAAAAAAAAAAAAATATATATATATATATATATATATATATATATATATATATATATATATATATATATATATATATATATATATTTATTTATTCATTTATTTATTTATTTTTTATTCTGCACAATTCCTGTACTTTTTTTTTTTTATAACAATATTGCATTTTTCACAATATAGTTGTCTTAAATCCTATAAAATGGCATTATTTTTTCTTCAAAATATTCCGATATAATTCTTGTACAATGACAACTTTTTTTCCTCACAATATCACCATTTTTTTTGTCATAATATATTTGACTTTAATTTTGTAAAATGTAAACACAGTACACCTTTTTTTCAAGAGCTTTCTGCCCAAACCACAGTGCACCAATTTTCTTAGCATCAACATCTTCAATCCTGTTAGCAACACTTTTTCATCCCGCCGACTCTGTCGCTCAAGTGGCTTACCACCCTGCTAACAGCATGGATGCATGTTTTGTTGGTGAAGTTTATTTATACTCCCTCTTTTCATTGCCTGCCAATTAGTAATATGAGAATAACATGGTACTTAAACATGAACCTTGAGGGACACCATGATGTTGTAACTCAGGAATATGTGAGATCCATATTTGATGATAACGATTTGATTTAACAATACAGTAATCCCTTGTTTATCGCTGTTAATTGGTTTAATTATTCATCAAAATGTTCATTGCTCGTGCACAAACAACCTATTTGCAACCTTCTGTATATGGTTTCTAACATGAGTGCCCTCGAGATCCACATAGTCACTATTAGACTCGTTTAATCCAATATAGTAATGTTGTTCTCAGCTCATGGCCAGTGCTACTGTAGCATTGATATTTGTAGTTTATTTAGCCTTTTCATTCTTTAAAACATGCTTGATGTAGGACAAAAACACATACAATGTGCTTAAAAAAGAAGGGAAAAAAATACAAATAAACAAGAACTGTGTAGGGCAAGCTGCGTAACATGACAAATAACACAATTCAATCAATAACAGGGAATAAGCCATCTATTAATTATGTCACATTTATGATTAATAGATTTTATTTAATATAATCGCAATTCCGTATCTTGCGGGAAAATTCTCTCTCTACTACAAACATGGCGAGTAGGCGAAGAGAGAGGAGGTTCATTTGCATCTTAAAAACGCCGCCTCTCAAGACTGCTTGTTTCCAGCAAAAAAGTGACAACATTTTGACCAAAAAAATATATAATTCCATGTTATGGAGACCAGCAGGAAGTGTTTTAAAAACAGAAAAAAAAACCTTTTTAAACTGAATTTTTCAACCTTGTTTTTTACAGATTTTTTTCAAATATGATACAACTATAAAATAAATCCACAATATTAAAAAATAAAATAAGTTAAACATATAGTACCTTGTGTATTTTGTATATATTTCAATGTCGTCAATAATATCTACATACCGTATTTTCCGCACTATAAGGCGCACCTAAAAACCTCCAATTTTCTCAAAAGCTGACAGTGCGCCTTATAATCCGGTGCGCCTTATATATGGACCAATATTGAGCCACAACAGGTCTCGCAACTACGGGATGCATAACGTTACCCCAGCCGCTACTGTAGCGTCTATTCTATGCGCCTTATAATGCGGTGCGCCTTATATATGAACAAAGTTTTAAAATAGGCCATTCATTGAATGATAAATAAATGATAAATGGGTTGTACTTGTATAGCGCTTTTCTACCTTCAAGGTACTCAAAGCGCTTTGACACTACTTCCACATTTACACATTCACACACTGATGGAGGGAGCTGCCATGCAAGGCGCTAACCAGCACCCATCAGGAGCAAGGGTGAAGTGTCTTGCTCAGGACACAACGGACATGACGAGGTTGGTACTAGGTGGGGATTGAACCAGGGACCCTCGGGTCGCGCATGGCCATTCTTCCACTGCGCCACGCCGTCCCCTTATTGAAGGTGCGCTTTATAATCCGGTGCGCCTTATAGTGCGGAAAATACGGTAATATGTATTTAGTAATTAAAGTAAAATACAAATATCAAATGCATCGACATTATTAATTCAATATGAATATTTAAAATAAAATAAAAAATAAAAAGCTTTTCACCTTCTTAATTTGATTTAGTTTTTTACCTACATGTACCAATATTGTTTTGTACTTAGCAGTTTGGCCTCGGGATTAGGCCCACAAACAGATTTGTGGGATGAGTTAGCTTAGTGTAAAAATGAGCCGAAATGTTTGAATAAAACAAACTGCTGTTCTAAATGTGTCCACTAGGTGTCGCAATAGCAATTATTTGTATCTATGTAGATGATGCTACATATGTAAAAAAAAATAAACCACATGTTAGTACATCAGTTGAGGAAAATGATCAAACTACATAAATAACATCCTGTTATTAGATTTTGATATTATTTTTTTTATCTTGATACATTGAAAATTAACACCAATGAGTTAACTGAAGAACATTATCACATCATTTATTCAGAAAGAATAAATAACGACAAATAAAGGTAGAACACTTTTAACCGCAATAACATAACAACATTGTTCTATTTTTAAACAAGGAAAACAATCTGAAGTTGTCTTTATTTTTAAGTTATCGTGCCGTGATTTTACCGGTCCGGCCCACTTGGGAGTAGATTTTTCTCCATGTGGCCCCCGGTCTAAAAATGAGTTTGACACCCCTGAGTTAGGCAATTGTTAAAAATGATAATACTGCTACTACTTATAATGATAATAATAATGATATTATGTAGTGAGTATATTTATTTGGAGGTCTGGTTGGCTGTAAATTGATAACTCTGCTTAAAATAGCTATGTTTTTATAAACACTTAACACCAAAAACATGGTAGCGAGAAGGCAAGGGTCCTATTTGCCTTCCATTGCTGTCACACTTGTGTGCGTGTGTGTGTTTGTTTGTGTGTGTGTGTGTGTGTGTGTGGCTGTTCTGGCATTGTGCCGGCTCTCCCCTCACGCCGATGACGACATATTTGCGCCGGCAGGTCTGGATGTTCTGCCAGCATTCCAGAATTTATGATGGCTCGCAGATGTGAGTCCAGGAACACACTGTACTGTACCCAAAGCCAGAAATTAATGAAACTTGACTGCTTTCCAGGCCGCACAATTCTCACTCGCGCATGTGAGGGCGAAGGGAGGGAGGAACGAGTGGCAGGGGAAGGAAAAAAATAAAATAAAAAAAATAAAAAAGTCCATCTATTTAAAGCGAGACGCAGGAAAGGAAGTAGTTCAGAAGAAAAATGAAAGTAGACCCCGAGGGGTAGTTTTTACAGTATGTTGACTTTTTGTTGTATTATAGCGGATGTTATGTCCACACTACACACAAGCTACAGATGTTTGATGCTGATACTTTTTTTTTTTTTTTTTGGCAACCAATTTATGGCCGCTGACCACATAATGACGACTGCTGGCTGCGGAGCAACATGTTGATATCCATTTACGATGACAAGCAGTCATATGTCTTTATGCATCTCTGACACGTGGGTGAAACTCTAAAATAATAACAATATCGTGCAAAAGCCCATTCATGTCAGCAATTCAACTTTATGTGAAATAGATACGTGATATAAAGTCCTTACATGCAAAAACGAAAATGTCCAGCATTCATTTCTTATAATTGTGATGGCCATGGTCTATATACAGGTAAAAGCCAGTAAATTAGAATATTTAGAAAAACTTGATTTATTTCAGTAATTGCATTCAAAAGGTGTAACTTGTACATTATATTTATTCATTGCACACAGACTGATGCATTCAAATGTTTATTTCATTTAATTTTGATGATTTGAAGTGGCAACAAATGAAAATCCAAAATTCCGTGTGTCACAAAATTAGAATATTACTTAAGGCTAATACAAAAAAGGGATTTTTTAGAAATGTTGGCCAACTGAAAAGTATGAAAATGAAAAATATGAGCATGTACAATACTCAATACTTGGTTGGAGCTCCTTTTGCCTCAATTACTGCGTTAATGCGGCGTGGCATGGAGTCGATGAGTTTCTGGCACTGCTCAGGTGTTATGAGAGCCCAGGTTGCTCTGATAGTGGCCTTCAACTCTTCTGCGTTTTTGGGTCTGGCATTCTGCATCTTCATTTTCACAATACCCCACAGATTTTCTATGGGGCTAAGGTCAGGGGAGTTGGCGGGCCAATTTAGAACAGAAATACCACGGTCCGTAAACCAGGCACGGGTAGATTTTGCGCTGTGTGCAGGCGCCAAGTCCTGTTGGAACTTGAAATCTCCATCTCCATAGAGCAGGTCAGCAGCAGGAAGCATGAAGTGCTCTAAAACTTGCTGGTAGCGTTGACCCTGGATCTCAGGAAACAGAGTGGACCGACACCAGCAGATGACATGGCACCCCAAACCATCACTGATGGTGGAAACTTTACACTAGACTTCAGGCAACGTGGATCCTGTGCCTCTCCTGTCTTCCTCCAGACTCTGGGACCTCGATTTCCAAAGGAAATGCAAAATTTGCATGGTTGGGTGATGGTTTGGGGTGCCATGTCATCTGCTGGTGTCGGTCCACTCTGTTTCCTGAGATCCAGGGTCAACGCAGCCGTCTACCAGCAAGTTTTAGAGCACTTCATGCTTCCTGCTGCTGACCTGCTCTATGGAGATGGAGATTTCAAGTTCCAACAGGACTTGGCGCCTGCACACAGCGCAAAATCTACCCGTGCCTGGTTTACGGACCGTGGTATTTCTGTTCTAAATTGGCCCGCCAACTCCCCTGACCTTAGCCCCATAGAAAATCTGTGGGGTATTGTGAAAAGGAAGATGCAGAATGCCAGACCCAAAAACGCAGAAGAGTTGAAGGCCACTATCAGAGCAACCTGGGCTCTCATAACACCTGAGCAGTGCCAGAAACTCATCGACTCCATGCCACGCCGCATTAACGCAGTAATTGAGGCAAAAGGAGCTCCAACCAAGTATTGAGTATTGTACATGCTCATATTTTTCATTTTCATACTTTTCAGTTGGCCAACATTTCTAAAAAATCCCTTTTTTGTATTAGCCTTAAGTAATATTCTAATTTTGTGACACACGGAATTTTGGATTTTCATTTGTTGCCACTTCAAATCATCAAAATTAAATGAAATAAACATTTGAATGCATCAGTCTGTGTGCAATGAATAAATATAATGTACAAGTTACACCTTTTGAATGCAATTACTGAAATAAATCAAGTTTTTCAAAATATTCTAATTTACTGGCTTTTACCTGTGTGTGTGTGTGTATATATATATATATATATATATATATATATATATGTATATATATATATATATATATATATATATATGTATATATAATGTGTGTAATTTGTTTTAAATATGATCCAATTTTTTTTTGTTTGTTTTTTAGTTCCAGTTTTTCATTGGACAGCGGCCATGTCTTCAGCATCCTGCGGTGCATCGTGTGGACAAATTGGTCACGCTGTGGAGCGTACAGTAATATGTCTTGTTTAAACGTGCGCCGCCTGTCAAACCTCCAGCGACTTGTTGATTTACCAGTGGCCACTCCATTGGGATGACACCGCTGTCTCTTTGGACCCGTGCTAGAGGAAAGGACATCACCCCCGCCCCCCCCAGGGGACACAATCCAGGGGTCAATTCATGTCAGTAGCGTATTAACGCTGCTGTCACGCTGATATTTTTTATAACCGGCGGCAGTAATATCGTGGAGGGTGGACTTGTTAGACCTCTGTCCTCAGTAAGTGCAGATTCCCTGCAAACATGGAGCAGCTGCGTCGTCTTTGCCGGAACCTTTTCTACCCTTTTAGTCCAGGGCTTCTAGGAAAAGTGTTGTTTTTCAAGAAATAATGTAAAAATACCCGAGGCTACAGTTTGTGGTTGAGTGTTTGTGTGCGCCGTGTCCTTAACTAGAATTTAAAATGTGTTTTATTATCCTACAACTGTAGCTCCGATGTCATTTATTTCGATATTCGCCGTCTAGCTCCTAAAAAGTACAAGGCAAACATATCATTTTAAAAAATGTCGCTAAAATTTTTACTATTTCAATTATTAGAACTACATTTTTTGTCCAAGATTTTGAAGTCGGTCACTATTAGAGACATTTCGCAAAAGTCTTATATATGATACAAATCTAAATGCAAAATTGAGACACAGTGTTGCGCTAGCGAGCATAAGGAGAACATCAAATACATATATTTTTTACGTTCAAATGTACGTCTGGACCCCGGGATGCAGAGACGGCCGGAAAGTGCATGACATAAGCCCTTTTTATGAGGGGGAAATGAAGGTGGCACAAACAAACCTGTATGTACCTTTCAGCATTAATGGCGCCTTCACAGATGTGTAAGTTACCCATGTCTTGGGCACTAAGGGGCGGCATGGTGTAGTGGGTAGAGCAACCGTGCCAGAAACCTGAGGGTTGCAGGTTCCGCTCCCCGTCTCTTACCATCCAAAAATCGCTGCCGTTGTGTCCTTGGGCGGGACACTTCACCCTTTGCACCCGGTGCCACTCACACCGGTGAATTGAATGATGAATGGTGGTTGGTGGTCGGAGGGGCCGTTGGCGCAAATTGCAGCCACCCTTCCGTCAGTCCACCCCAGGGCAGCTGTGGCTATGAAAGTAGCTTACCACCACCAGGTGTGAATGAATGATGGGTTCTACATGTAAAGCGACTTTGGGTACTTAGAAAAGCGCTATATAAATCCCAGTTATTATTAATACACCCCCATACCATCACAGATGCTGGCTTTTCCACTTTGCGCCTATAACAATCCGGATGGTTCTTTTCCTCTTTGGTCCGGAGGACACGACGTCCACAGTTTCCAAAAACAAATTTGAAATGTGGACTCGTCAGACCACAGAACACTTTTCCACTTTGTATCAGTCCATCTTAGATGAGCTCAGGCCCAGCGAAGCCGACTGCGTTTCTGGGTGTTGTTGGTAAACGGTTTTCGCCTTGCATAGGAGAGTTTTAACTTGCACTTACAGATGTAGCGACCGACTGTAGTTACTGACCGTGGGTTTCTGAAGTGTTCCTGAGCCCATGTGGTGATATCCTTTACACACTGATGTCGCTTGTTGATGCTGCACAGCCTGAGGGATCGAAGGTCACGGGCTTAGCTGCTTACGTGCAGTGATATCTCCAGATTCTCTGAACCCTTTGATGATATTACGGACCGTAGATGGTGAAATCCCTAAATTCCTTGCAATAGCTGGTTGAGAAAGGTTTTTCTTGAACTGTTTAACAATTTGCTCACACATTTGTTGACAAAGTGGTGACCCTCGCCCCATCCTTGTTTGTGAATGACTGAGCATTTCATGGAATCTACTTTTATACCCAATCATGGCACCCACCTGTTCCCAATTTGCCTGTTCACCTGTGGGATGTTCCAAATAAGTGTTTGATGAGCATTCCTCAACTTTATCAGTATTTATTGCCACCTTTCCCAACTTCTTTGTCACGTGTTGCTGGCATCAAATTCTAAAGTTAATGATTATTTGCAAAATCAGTTTGAACATCAAATATGTTGTCTTTGTAGCATATTCAACTGAATATGGGTTGAAAATGATTTGCAAATCATTGTATTCCGTTTATATTTACATCCAACACAATTTCCCAACTCATTTGGAAATGGGGTTTGTAAACAGAATTATGTGAGCGTCCCGTCGGTCGCCATCTCAGCGAGAGTAAAAATATTACAGTAAGTGTTTGTTTTATTATGGTTTGTTAAGGCTAGTTTGTATGTTTAGCACCTAGCAATGCTGCTGATGCTAATGTCACAGTAAAGCTGCGTCCTGGTAGCAGCCGGCTTCTAAAACATATTGCTCATCCTCTTTGTGTTCGGGCTCAAAAATATAAGGTTTATATAATTTTTACATAACTAATCGTTGTTGGCTCTCACAAAGTCTGTTTGATTAGCATTGTTGTTGATGGGGAAGTGATCTGTGGTTCCTCCTGCTACGTCACGGATCACTTGCTCATTATCTCTCAAAATGGCTCGGGAATCTCGGTGATACTATTTTGATCATATCTATTTATTAGGGCTGTGAATCTTTGGGTGTCCCACGATTCGATTCAATATCGATTCTCGGGGTCACGATTCGATTCAAAATCGATTTTTTTTTTTTTTCAATTCAACACGATTCTCGATTTAAAAACGATTTTTTTCCCCGATTCAAAACGATCCTCTATTCATTCAATACATAGGATTTCAGCAGGATCTAGGTAGTAGATTTTTGTAAAAAGCTTTTATAATTGTAAAGGACAATGTTTTATCAACTGATTGCAATAATGTAAATTTGTTTCAACTATTAAATGGACTAAAAATATGACTTATTTTATCTTTGTGAAAATATTGGACACAGTGTGTTGTCAAGCTTATGAGATGCTATGCAAGTGTAAGCCACTGTGACACTATTGTTCTTTTTTTTTTACTTGTATAAATGTCTAATGATAATGTCAATGAGGGATTTTTAATCACTGCTATGTTGAAATTGTAACTACCGTAGTTTTCGGACTATAAGTCGCAGTTTTTTTCATAGTTTGGACGGGCTCCAGTGTGATTTGTATATGTTTTTTTCCTTCTTTATTATGCATTTTTGGCAGGTGCGACTTATACTCCGAAAAATACGGTAATATTGATACTGTTGTTGATAATATTCATTTTTGTTTCACTACTTTTGGTTTGTTCTGCGTCGTGTTTGTGTCTCCTCTCATTTGCTCTGTTTATTGCAGTTCTAAGTGTTGCTGGGTCGGGTTTGGTCTTGGATTTGGATTGCATTGTTATGGTATTGCTGTGTATTGTTTTGTTGGATTGATTAATTAAAAAATAAAATAAAAAGTAAAATAAAAAATAAAATAAAAAAATAAAATAAAAATAAAAAATATTTTTTTTAAGTAATAATAAAAAATAAAAAAAAATATTTTTTAAAAATGAGAATCGATTCTGAATCGCACAACGTGAGAATCGCGATTCAAATCCGAATCGATTTTTTTCCCATACCCTTACTATTTATACTTCGGAAGTCTTTTGGTGTCATAAATCAGATACATGTGATAATAACTTCAATATAGAGGCAACTTGTTTATCCACTCTACTGCTACTTTAAAGTCTTTTTTTGTTTTTTGTTTGGTTGCTAAGTAGCGAGCGGCCCTCAGCTGCCTTAATGGGCCTGATTTGGTATTCCGCTCCGATGCCAGGGCTTATTTTCGTATGCGAGACAAGTGTTTTGATGGAGGGTGATTGCCGAAACGTCTGCGTGTCGCTCCCTGTCTTTATCTGGCTCTTTCATTTCTTTCTTTCTCTTTTGCGTTTTTTTTTGGGTTATTTTTTTTATTTTATTTAATTTTTTTTACGGCCCCGCTGGTACAGTACACTGTGTGCCTTCTGCTCAAAACAAGAACACAGTCGATTACATTTTGGATTCGCTTCATCATCCCTCTCGTCCCTCCCTTCTCTCCGTCCTCCCAGCTGCTTTGTTGTTGTCAGCGTGCCGTGTTTGTGTGTGTGTGTGTGTGTGTGTGTGTGTGTGTGTGTGTGTGTGTGTGTGCGAGTGTGTGTGTGGGCGGCCAAAGTCAATGATTGCAAAGAGAGAGGAAAAAAAACTGCCAGTTATTGTGTACTTTTGCAATTGTGAATGATACTGCAGAAGAACGAGGAAGTGCACACACACACACACATTTGTTTGTGTTTTATTCTCAATATGTACTCCAAACAATACCCCGCCCTCCTCATGTTATGTTTTTAAGTAACGTCGACTTTTGGATTGTAGTTGCGTTTGCAATGATTTTTTTGTTTTGTTTTGTTTTAGCTTCACACGTCA